>NW_024753499.1:0-20754 GCF_018991925.1 Homarus americanus | reverse complement strand
GATACGTTATGGTTACGTGGTGAGTCAAGGGACAGTTGTCTATTTCAGTTTGGGTGACAGTGGTCGAGCCTGAGAAGAGCGCCGGACCTTCTTATTTACGGCGATTCCTTCTTTATCTTGAGTTATTAGCCAAGATTGTCTGTCTCTCCCTGTCTGCCTCTGACTGTCTGTCGGTCTCCGCTCGTCTGTTTGTCTGTCTGTATGTCTTTTTCTGTCTGTGTCTTTCGGTGTGTTTGTCCGTTTGTCTGACGGTTTCTGTCTGTTTCTGTGTGTCTGTCTGTTTAATGTCTGTCTGTCTGTGTCCGTCCGTCTGTCTGTTTTTCTAACTGTCTCTGTTTGTCTGTCTGTCTACAAATCCTCCCTAAGGAATCCTATCCTATAAATCAACATACCCGACCACCGCCCCCCCACCCCCCGCCCCCCAACAAAAAATAAATAAATAATTAACAAAACAAAAATAAATAAATTAATTAATAAATAAAAAAATAAAAAATAAAATAAAATAATAAATAAATACAATGAGATAAAATACCAACCAACCTCCAAACACAGCAACACCCCCCCCCCAGACAAAGCCGCACAGAAATACTTACAATTCTCTATACCCAACCTCAGCGACAACCCTCTCAATAAAAACAACCTAACTCAACAACTCCTTTCAACAAAAAACAGACAGACAGATAGAGAGACAGAACAGACAGCCAGTGACCGACACAGTGGAAAGACAGAGAGGCTGAGACAGAGAGGCTGAGACAGAACGAGACAAACACAGACACAGACAGACAGTGACAGACATTGTAAAAATAGACTGGCAGACAGAGACAGACTGACGGACAGACAAACAGAGATACAAAGACAGACAGAGACTGAGAGACAGACGGACAGAGACAGTTAGACAAACTAACTCTACCAAAGCACCCATCACCTACTGCGGCACCAAGAGACGCCAACCCCAGTAAACAGAAACCCTCCTCCTGGTGTACATTAACACAGTATAACCTTTTTCTTCTATATTTTAAATTTATTTCTGTTCCTTTTTCGCCCCCTCCCCCCCCCCAGGCCCCGTTGTGGGTCGTTTGATCTGTGCCCGGGTGGGCTAATTCCCATTAAAAAAAAAACCAACTGGCTGGGCCCAGCCTCGAACTGGTCCCGGCGGTGCTAGACGTAGTTCGTCAGGCCACCGCCAGGGGTCTACTGTCGGCTTTTGTGAAGGTGGTTTTGTTGTTTTTCTTTAATAATTCATATATTTTCGTAGTTTTCTCAGGATTTGTATGAATTTATACTCCAATAGCAGAGTTACAATTGTATTGAAGCTGTGTGTGGCCCTTTTACAGCCAATCTTGGCTACTAACTCAAGATACACTTGTGTGTGCGTGTTTGACTGTCGTGTGTATGAGTGTCGTGAATCATGAAGACATTTTGCAAGAACCTTTACCAAAACACATACAAAAGAATACCAAACAGTTATAAACAACAGCGAAACGGTAACTCTGCTATTTGAGCTTAAAATCACGTTAAGAACTGCGAAAATAAATCAATTATTGAAGAAAAACTGCAAAAATACCACATGTAACATAAATACAACTTCTGGAATGTTGATTAATGTCCCCCTGGCGGTGGCCTGGCGAACTAGGGGGGGGGTCACAGCTTCCATGGTAAACACTTTAAATATTATGAGTGTCTCTCACCCACAATGGAGAGGCCTACACTATTTTCTCTCACCACCGCTGTCTACACCTACACTATGGTTACTCACACGAGCCAGAAGCACCGGACATGGAGTAGAAATATTGTCCTCGTTGCAGATGGTGACGTCATCGTGTGGGTAGCAACGGACCCTGGTGTTATGGTGAAGTAATGGTGAGGTGATGGTGATAGTAAAAGAGATGGTGAAGTTCTTGGGAAGGCCACAGTGAGGTAACGATGAGAATGGTGATATTATGGTGAAATGATGGTGAGGTGACTAGAGGAACTATTCACTAGAGGACCGATGCTGGTGAAGGGTTACTGGTGCACCACTGAAGTATGAATGAAGAAGTAATGATAAAAAAGATAGCTAAAAGGAATGATGGTGAGATATAAGAGAAGAGGTGATGGTGAGTTTTAATGGTGATGTGGTCGGGTGATGGTGAGAGTTTACAAAGCGTAATGGTCCGGGCTTACAAGCTTTTACATATACGTGAACGCTTGAAGATTGTAACACACACACACACACACACACACACACCATTTTTATCCTTCATATCCCGAGAAAATTTACTCAACTAAAATAAATAACTATGACCTGGAACCTCGACCACTATGTTATGCTGTAAAAATAAACTCCTAACTAGACCCCCCACAAGGTACCATGTCTTATGGTCCTGTCCAGCAGTCACTTATCTTATTATCTTACCAAAATTTGAATATTTTACTCTTATTACTTTTGTTTTTCTTATCTTCTCTTATCTTCGGTGTTTATCTGTGTTTTCTTTGTTTAAAGGATTTTATGTTTATTATTTTATGCTTATCTACTGATGCCAAGTTACCACCAGTCTCTCAGTGAAGTAATGCCTTTTACCGTTTACCCTTCCTCCCGCACACCAACACTCCCTCACATCAATTCTTCACCCACAACACTGCCCACACAATAACACTCCCCCACACACCCCCTACACACTCACGACACTTATCATCAAATATCGCCTCTTCTTCTCTCAATACACATTAGACCGACTTGTTGCCAGCCCCACATAATAATATACCATTGTCCTTCACTCCACCTATCACGTACGTCTGGGTGATAAGAATATATGTGGATAAATACACGTAAATATTAGTGACAGCGACGAATATATTCTCATACATATTAGAACAATGTTTTTCAAACGTTTTTTACTGCCACCCACAGCCAGAACAACAATTTGAATTGCGACCCATTAAACCTAAGTGTAATGATATGAAATGAGCTCAGGTTAGATTACGGGGGAAAAAAACTACGATTACGAGTTTGCGTATGATGACTTAAGACACTGAGAACGATGACTATAAAAGGCATGATGACTTAAGACACTGAGAACGATGACTAAGGTGTTGGGTATGATGACTTAAGACACTGAGAACGATGACTAAGGTGTTGCGTATGATGACTTAAGACACTGAGAACGATGACTAAGGTGTTGAGTATAATGACTTAAGACACTGAGAACGATGACTAAGGTGTTGAGTATAATGACTTAAGACACTGAGAACGATGACTGAAGGTGTTGGGTATGATGACTTAAGACACTGAGAACGATGACTAAGGTGTTGGGTATGATGACTTAAGACACTGAGAACGATGACTAAGGTGTTGGGTATGATGACTTAAGACACTGAGAACGATGACTAAGGTGTTGGGTATGATGACTTAAGACACTGAGAACGATGACTAAGGTGTTGGGTATGATGACTTAAGACACTGAGAACGATGACTAAGGTGTTGGGTATGATGACTTAAGACACTGAGAACGATGACTAAGGTGTTGCGTATGATGACTTAAGACACTGAGAACGATGACTAAGGTGTTGAGTATGATGACTTAAGACACTGAGAACGATGACTGAGGTGTTGGGTATGATGACTTAAGACACTGAGAACGATGACTAAGGTGTTGAGTATGATGACTTAAGACACTGAGAACGATGACTAAGGTGTTGCGTATGATGACTTAAGACACTGAGAACGATGACTAAGGTGTTGAGTATGATGACTTAAGACACTGAGAACGATGACTAAGGTGTTGCGTATGATGACTTAAGACACTGAGAACGATGACTAAGGTGTTGGGTATGATGACTTAAGACACTGAGAACGATGACTAAGGTGTTGGGTATGATGACTTAAGACACTGAGAACGATGACTAAGGTGTTGGGTATGATGACTTAAGACACTGAGAACGATGACTAAGGTGTTGGGTATGATGACTTAAGACACTGAGAACGATGACTAAGGTGTTGAGTATGATGACTTAAGACACTGAGAACGATGACTAAGGTGTTGAGTATGATGACTTAAGACACTGAGAACGATGACTAAGGTGTTGAGTATGATGACTTAAGACACTGAGAACGATGACTGAGGTGTTGAGTATGATGACTTAAGACACTGAGAACGATGACTGAGGTGTTGTGTATGATGACTTAAGACAGTGAGGACGATGACTGAGGTGTTGAGTATAATGACTTAAGACACTGAGAACGATGACTAAGGTGTTGAGTATGATGACTTAAGACACTGAGAACGATGACTAAGGTGTTGAGTATGATGACTTAAGACAGTGAGAACGATGACTGAGGTGTCGCGTATGATGACTTAAGACAGTGAGAACGATGACTAAGGTGTTGAGTATGATGACTTAAGACACTGAGAACGATGACTAAGGTGTTGAGTATGATGACTTAAGACACTGAGAACGATGACTAAGGTGTTGGGTATGATGACTTAAGACACTGAGAACGATGACTAAGGTGTTGAGTATGATGACTTAAGACACTGAGAACGATGACTGAGGTGTTGAGTATGATGACTTGAGTGCCTTATCCCTAACGACTTAAAATCTTAAGTAGAATGATTTTCAAGTGTAATTATCCCTTAAGTGAGGATTATTTAAAAGTGTCGAGATCGTAAGTGCAATTACTTAACACTTGGACCACATGTAGTGTTAAGTGCAATTACTTAAGATCTGTGGATTTTGTGGATAATGTCCTAAAGTGCGATTACTTAAGACACTTGGAATGAAAAGATTAATTATTCCAAGTGCAATTACTACTAAACAACTCGACTTGGACTGATGAAGCCTTTAAGTGTGATTAAGTGGCTTTCTTAAGTGTGATTATTTAAAATCTCTTATATCAATGACAGGAGACGTAAATAAGCGTACTTAAATATCAATTAAGACAATTTCATAGTTACATCCAAATTAATCAAGTTAATTACTTATCGTTTTTGGCTTCAACTATTCAAAAACAACAACAACAATAAAACAACAATACCAACAATAAACAACAGAAGAAGAAGAAGAACAAGAACAAGAAGAAGAAGAAGAACAAGAACAAGAACTCAATATATCAATCCACTATTATCCTGTTTACTCATCTCTCTCTTTATCTCCTTCCACATCATATTTATCATCGTCTTAATCTCTTGGCAGTCTTCTTCATCTTTGCCTCGTTTCTTAACTTCCTCCTCAGAGATAAGACCCGTAATGACAAGAGTGTTTAAGGCAGTTATTAGCGCCTTCACCCTTAACTATTGTTCCCTGCAGGCTGTGTATAACCTCGGGCACACACACACACACACACACACACAAACGTCTTGAGAACAGTCGATTGATATCTGGGTAATTACTGCCGTTCTTCGTTAGCTTTCTCTCTCTCTCTCTCTCAATATATTTCTCTGTCTGTCTTTGTCTATCTATTTATTCATCTCTCTCTCTCTCTCTCTCTCTCTCTCTCTCTCTCTCTCTCTCTCTCTCTCTCTCATTTGTTCACTGTCTTTGGGTTTCCTGTTTTTATTCTTGGTCTTTCTGTCTCCCCTTCCTGTCATCGTCTGTCTGTCTATACGTCTCTGTCTCTCTTATCTGGTTCTCTTTTCGTTTATTTTTTTACATCACCACTTGTTTGTGTTCGTCTGTGTCCGTGATTGTCTCTGTGCTTGCGTGAGTGCGTGTCTGTATATGTAATTGCTTTGTGTGCGTGCGTGCGTTATGTCTATACACGCACACATATATAAGTAAGATAAATCATTCCATTTTTTAATTTCTCGACGCATTAACATATAGATAAGCATCCATGTTGTACTGCGAGAGGTCGAAGAAAATAATTTTTTTTAACCAATAAAAACCTTCCTTCTAATCATCTCGTTCGTTGATTGGCTTTCCCTCCCTGATACGTTTTATCCAAATATGCTGAACCATATTATGATGAGTGGTGAAACTCTTGATGCATTGCTCCCTCACTCCTCACTCACAAACGGGGGGGGAGGGGGGGCGAGGGAGGGGGACAGACGTAGGGAGAGAGAGGGAGGAAGGGGAGAGAAAGAGGGGGAGAGGTAGGGAGATAGGGAGAGAGAGAGAAAAAAATAAACAAATATTGGCAGGGTGAACAACCTGTATCTATTGCCTCTCAAAAAACATAGCGGATATGTTTCAATATTCCCGAGAAGCAGTCAGGTCAGGGGTGGGGATGGGGCTTGATAATAAACAGAGAGAGAGAGAGAGCGAGCATAGCAAAACCAATAACCTTTTCCCAACACCTTTACAAACACACACACACACACACATCACACATCCTTGACCACCGAAGGGTCAAGACGTACCTGGCGCTCGTCTCGGAGCAGCCAGGTCAACTGTTAAGTTGGCCCATACCAACTCCCTCCCCTGAACCCTCCTCCCCACCGGAATATCAACAAGTTCTTGCCAGAAGTTACAATTTCATTTAGGAAAGGAACGGAACCAGTGTTAAACAGAGGTGAACAGTGGTGAACAGTGCTTAAGTCAGTGAGAACAACTCAACAGTAACAGTCGTACCCAAGTTAACCTTCACACAGTGAGGTCCCAGGTACCCAGTGATAACGGCCCGCGAGACCCCAACAACAACCACCGATGTGTTAATCCGTCTACGATAGGAAGGCCTGGGACCACACCTCACTCATATAACACCAGCTGTGAGGGAATTACTACACCACATGTCCCTCATAACACCATATGTGAGGGAACTACTACACCACGTCAAGTCCCTCATCACACCATCTGTGAGGGAATTATTGCACCACGTCAGGCCCCTCATAACACCATCTGTGAGGGAACTACTACACCACGTGATGCCCTTCATAACACCATCTGTGAGGGAGTTACTACACCACGTGAGGCCCCTCATAACACCATCTGTGAGGGAGTTACTACACCACATGAGGCCCCTCATAACACCATCTGTGAGGTAATTACTACACTACGTGAGGTCCCTCATAACACCATCTGTGAGGGAATTACTACACCACGTGAGGCTCCTCATAACACCATCTGCGAGGGAATTACTACACCACGCCAGGTCCCTCATAACACCATCTGAGGGAACTACTACACCACGTGAGTTCCTCCTAACACCATCTGGGAGGGAGTTACTACACTACGAGTTTGTTGTTCAACACCTACATTAATCTGTATGTTCACTGTATGTTCCTTTACCTTTCTCTAATGAAGGCTTTTGTTAAACCACCAATGTATGTAATAAGTCATTTATGTCCAATGTATATTTTCAGCCTTCGGGCTGCAGAATTTTTTCAATAAACCGTTAATTATTATTATTATTATTATTATTATTATTATTATTACACACACACGAGTTTCAAGACGCTGAGAGACAAGTAAGCATAACGAGATGAATATTAAAGATAAAGAAGGAATATGGATAAAGAAGAAAGAACGATAGGGCTGGATAAAGGTTAGGGAAGAGAGAGACAAAAGGGATAAAGATTAAGTAAATAAAAAAGGCGAAAAGGGATACCTCCATCCCCTCTCCTCTCAACATCATACTACAGTACCCTACCCTACACTCGCCTACACCACAGCACACTACACTACCCTACACCACAGCACACTACCATACAGCACTTCCATACCCGAGTGATCAGTTGTGAGCAACTGGCTGGGCCCAGCCTCGACCTGGTCCCGGCGGTGCTACAGGCCACCGCCACGGGTCTACTGTCGGATTTTCTGAAGGTTCTTTTATGTTACATTTGTTGGTTTTGTTGTTTTTCGTTAATAATTCATATATTTACGTAGTTTTTCTCAGGATTTGTATGAATTTATACTCAAATAGCAGTTACAATTGTATTGACGCTGTGTGTGGCCCTTTTGCAGCCAATCTTGGCTACTAACTCAAGATAAAGAAGGAATCGCCGTAAATAAAAAGGTCCGGCGCTCTTCTCAGGCTCGACCGCTGTCACCCAAACTGAAACAGACAACTGTCCCTTGACTCACCACGTAACCATAACGTATCTGATTGAGTTGTTAAGCAACAGGAACACTTTGGTAAAAGAAGAAATAATAACAACTTGTAGGAATCTCTCTGTCTGTCTGTTGGTCTCTGTCTGTCTGTTGGTCTCTGTCTGTCTGTTGGTCTCTGTCTGTGTGTGTCTCAGTCTCTGTCTGTCTTTGTATCTCAATCTCTGTCTGTGTGTCTGTGTCTGTTTCTGTCTGTCTGTCTCTGTCTGTTTGTCTCAATCTCTATCTGTATTTGTCTTTGTCTGTCTGTCTCTGTCTGCCAGACAGGCATAAACTGAAACAGACAAACAGACAGATATTGAGACACAAAGATAAATAGACTGAGAGACACACAGGCAGAGACACTCACACACAGACAGAGACCAACACAGACGGACAGAGATAGTCAGACAGACAGACAGAATGCGAAAGGTAGACAGGCAGAGGCAGACATACAGATAGACAGTCAGGCAGGGACCTACATTGTGAGAAAGATATGACAGGCAGAGAAAGACGCAGACACACAGTCAGACAGAGACAGACAAAGTGAGAATGTCCTGCCTACTGACATTTCATTTCCTTTGCCCTTACAATAACAAATCGTACTTTGGCTGGTGATCTCTCTCATTCTTTTTTTTTCTGTGTATATAAACTGTACGTGTTAAGTCAGGCACATATCGTTTCATGCCTCTTTAAGTAGCCTGGAGTTTTTGTTTCATATTTGCTTTTCATTATCATGTCTCGGAACAATATGTCAGCATTAGTAGTGTGGACGGGTTACCCATTTTATATTTCAGGCAAAGTTGCACGATAACTAGGTACACTCAGCAAACGAAAGTACCGCACGGATTATGTGCGAAACACTGTGACACCATGGACGAGGGATAATGTGTGTTGGACCTGTATTATGGTGGTAGACCTGCTGTCCTTGCCTGAGGGTGTCCTCACATATCTGTTGCTGTATCATAGGTAGGTGGAAACCTTTGTCATACAGGCACGCATACCAACCCTCCCAACACATCAGGTGATGTATGGATCATGACACAAGTCACCAGACCCCCCCCCTGCGCGATACTTCTTTTTTTTACTGTGTGTACATATACGATGCTTATTAAAATATAACTTATTGTTAAGGCTGTCAGTCGTTGCCGACGACGACTCGGCTTCATTATGAAATCGATAATGATAATGAGTGGTGAACTAGGGATGTTGTCGACGGTGCCACTGGATGAGGCTGTGGTGACCAGCACACATTGGGCAGGACAGCTCTGGGTTGGGTGGAAGGTCTCTGGGAGTGTGATTGTGTCTCCTTTCCCTACATGTACATCTGGCTCTATTACGCTCGTTCTCGGGATGTTTGACGCCTTGGGTATAGGTGGAGCGCCATAGACTACGGTCGGATGCAATAGTTTCAAGATCCTTTGGAGGAATGTTACATTTTATGAGCGTCATTCTGAGCTGGTCTTTGTACCTTTTGCATTGTCCTCCAGGGTTGCGTCGTGCCTCTGGCAGCTGCACGTAGAGGATCTGGCGGGGGGAGTCGTCTGGCATGTGGATGACATGTCCTGTCCATTGCAACTGTCGCTTCACCACAAATGCCTCTTAAGCTGACAGATTTGGAGCGCTCATGCCATATAATTTATAGTTTCCCAAAGACACACTAACCCATCTGGACTTTTCTCTTGATAATACTTAAGAAATGTTCTTATGTGGGCCGCAACTGCCCTAAAGATCCAAGGGCCATGGCGGAAATTCAGAGTTATTGTATCTCTGGAATCAATGCTTCCAGGACAACTTGCAAATGGTCTATCGTACTCTAACTCCTTTTATACCCGAACTCTTTTTGTTCTCTTAAAAATGGGAGTCTATTGAGGACCATTTGAAAAAGTAAAGAAATAAAAATAAATAATATTACTGGTAGAAGATTAATTGGTATCATTGTTAAAGCTTTTGCTTTTTACATATTTTCAAAAACATATTAACAAAGGCTTTGTTCCTCTCTTTTTTCTCAGTACTTTGTTGGAGATATTTTGTAAAGGTTTGCTGGAGCCTTTACTGATTCTTATGTGATACTGACTGATTCTTCTTCCTCCTCCTCTATACTGACTGATTCTTCTTCCTCCTCCTCTATACTGACTGATTCTTCTTCCTCCTCCTCCTCTATACCGACTGATTCTTCTTCCTCCTCTATATTCCACCACCACCACCACAACAACAACCACCACCACCACAACAACCACCACAACAACCACAACCACCACAACAACAACCACCACCACAACAACAACCACCACCACAACAACAACCACCACCACAACAACACAAAAGAGAAACAACTGACTGATGAGCAATACGACACTTCCTCTCAGTGACCTCCCAACCACAACTTCCTCAATTCAAATCACTGTTGTTTTCTGGCCACGATTATTTCTTTGTTTACTTTTCACACATACCTGAGCGGAACTAACCCCCCCCCCCCTTCATACAGGTGAGGTGGAAGCCTACGGGAAGATGGTTGAACAGGGCTTCATGGTGTGATCTTCATGGTGTGGTTTTCATGGTGTGGTCTTCATGGTGTGGGCTTCATGGTGTGGTCTTCATGGTGTGATCTTCATGGTGTGGTCTTCATGGTGTGGTCTTCATGGTGAGATCAGTGTAATGTGGTCAACGTATTGTGGTCAGGTAGATATTCATTATTTATTTTATCGCTGCGAGTAACGTTACACACCTGTCACACACCTGTCACACACTTGTCATACACTTGTCTCGGTTATCTCACCTCTGCTACCTGTACGTTGAGTCTTGATTCAGTAATATACACCTGTGTCTTGGAGTCTTGAGCTGAGGTATACTGGTGAAGACAATATTGAGTGTTGTGTTTCCTGTCAGTAGAGCTTCTATATCTGCCCTACCCTGCCCTGCCCTACCCTGCCCTGCCCTGATCTGATCCTGCCCTGCCCTGCCCTGCCCTGCCCTGACCTGCCCTGCCCTGCCCTGCCCTGCCCTCCCATGACCTGACCTGACCTGACCCTGCCCTGACCCTTCCCTGACTTGCCCTTAGGTTGGTTCTAGGAGCGGGTGTTGTAGTAGAGTATTTTGATAACCTCTACTGCTTGTTATGACGCTGTGAGGTTTAGTGTAGTTATAAAGGTAGTAGTTGGGATGTGTAGTTACCTCACCGGCCGCAGTCATCACAGTGTCATTAAGCAATATGTGTTAAATTCACAAGAAAAAAATCCAACAGGAACTGGGCATTATAAGAAGTGTGGAATTAAACCACATGTTTACACAAGTACTGTATACAAGACAAATTTAAGTGACCTATTGGGTGAAAATGTATATTACTGAGCGTAGTTAAATATATTTCACTTTCAACAATACAAAGGAAATGGTTACTTAAGACTCGTAGGGAAGCTTTGTGTAATCTGGTTCAAATTTGGTAGATGCTGCTCCCACAAGTTCCTTTGTGTTAGTGAGCGGTAGTGTACTTGTTCTTATCGTAAGTCTGCTGGCAACATTGAAACACCATGAAGTCTACTGGTGTCTCTGTTATGTGATGCACTTTTTTTTTCCCCAAATTCCACTAATGACTCTGTAGGTCCAGGATCTACAACTGTGCATCACCAAGACCTGCCTCGTCAATATATCGTCAAAAAAAATCATGGACTTGAAACAAATGGGGGCAAAATTATCTTATTCTGAATCTCAAAAAAAAACCCTGTGAATTTGGGCTGTTATCATTACAAGCATTGAGTGTGTACTTGTGTGTGTGTGTTACCAGCTGCCAGGTGTAATGTTTCTCAGTGTATCAAAGAGTATCACATTTGGTTGCATCAAGTGTTCAAACAACCTCATCTTACTTTATCAACTTAGGCGGCCACTCATCACATATTTTGGATGCCGTCATGACGGCCGCAAATTTTAATTTTCTGGCCGCATGCAACCGGAAATAGAAAGGTTGCGGACCTTTGGTGTAGAATAATACTGTACTAACACTTGTGTGTCGTGTGGATGTGTATCTGTGTCCAGAAACTTCTTAACTCTGTCTTAAAACTGTGTTGGTGTCGCCTCACCAGTTTAGTCTCAGCATCCTCCAGATATACAATAAATATACAAAATGAAATTCAGTCAAGATCTATTTCTAAGAATGATTCAAGAGACAATTGGTTTATATTTTCACGAAATTGTTCTGAAGGTTGTGACTCCATATTACAGGTTATATATACATGAACACCTTGGGAAGTGTCTGTTATTCCTGTACCAGTAGTCAGAAATCTACAGCGGGATCTGGTAAGGAAAACTGTACCCAGGTAAAGCTTCCTTCATGCCTGTTAATCTGGTGAAAAGGCATGAATGTATAATTGGAATGACGAAATAAAATTGGCTAAATTGATATTTTTTGTCATTAATATTAAAAAGAATACAGTATATACAGTATATATATATATATATATATATATATATATATATATATATATATATATATATATATATATATATATATATATATATATATATATATATATATATATATATATATATATATTATATATATATATATATTATATATATATATATATATATATATATATATATATATATATACCCCCACGCTCCCTCTCCACCCCCACGCTCCTTCCATCCACGCTCTCCCCTACCCTCCAAGCATTCTCCCTACCCTCACGTTCTCTTCCTCCCTGCCCGCTCTTTCCCTACCTCCACATTCTCTCCCTCCCTCCCCGCTCTCTCCCTATCTCGACGTTATCTCCCTCCCTTGACGTTTTCTCCCTTCCTTGACGTTCTCTCCCTCCTTCCACATTCTGTCTCACCCTGTACGCTCCCTCCCTCCGTCTATACTTCCTCCCTCCCTTCCACTCTCACTTCCGATGTACCCACCTTTGCTAGCCACCCTATCTCCCTCGCCAACACTTCCCTCCCTTCCCCTCCATCAGTTCCCTTTCCCATCTCCCCTCCCCCCACCAGACCCCCATTCCTGTCGATAAATCTACACTCCATACTGTATTATTAAACAGATTTCGTGAATTAGATCCCATGCAACATTTGAATATACAGGGTATATATTTTTTCAACCTCGCTAAAATTGGAGGTTTGTATCGTCAATGGACAGCATTTGTTAATAACCAACCAAATGTTACTGGGTTAACCTGAGCTTGGAGGGAAAATAATGTCACTTAGTCTGTATGTGATGATTTTTTTTTTCCTCGATAAGTTGTTCTAAGGTTAATATTTGGTGATGATAATAAATGTTTGCGTAAATTGGCGGTGGTTTAGGTTTTTGTTTTCTGTTGTCTTTTTTTTATTCTTTATCATGTAAGTTATTATTTTTCATCTTTTATTTTTGGTGAATTCAGTGTGAAATTTTATATAAATATTAATTTTTTTTATGTAAATTACCATTTGATATGTTCAGTAATTTATATAAATTCTTATGATATTCGTTATATAAATTAAGTGATTTTATAGTTAATTTTGTGTAGAATGTTATTTTGTATGTTGGTTATTCTATATAAACTGCCATTTGTATAATTTAGTATGTGGGGTTTATTTCAGTGAGCCGCTGCAGCTTGTTCATAATCATTTCATTTGTACCAAAACAACATTATAGGACCGGTGATGTCCCCAGGGCAACATTATCACAGTACCAAAATTAAGTGATAAACCTGGTTCAAAATACTCTATAGTATAAGAAACACACACAGGTAAACAGAACACGTAACCTTATTAATCACCCAGGTGTATCGAGGAAGTTATACTGTAGTGCAGAAACTTGTTAATTGTATGGAAGGTTTTTGTTTTTCTATTTGCTGATCAAGGACTTGTATTGGTATTACACAGTTAAATTTGGTAAAGAGCATTTAACCGTATACGCTCATAATGATTAGTCACATTGGTTCTCAAATACACACTCTCTCTCTCTCTTGTACGTACGTGTGTCTGTGTATGCATGATTACCTTTAAAAAATGATGTCCTTCCACAAACGATAATAAATGACTCCCGTATATGACCCTTTGAACAAGACACGCTGCTGTGTAACTTCTTAATAATAACCCGCTCCACACTTTATATTCACCCCCCCTCCTCTCCTCATCTGTTTTCCTAACCCTCATCTTGTCCAAAGTTGGGTTTCCTAAGGACACATTTTCGTGCATTTTAACTCATCCCATGGAGGACGGAACACCTCCCAGGTTCGCCACGTCTCTCTCTGCCAGCCCCTAGATCTGTACCGGGCGTCTCACGGGCGACTGGACTTAAGCATGCCCATAGTGATGGAGTGATAGCTGCTGTTTGGTCGGTGTTTGTCAGGTATTGGTTGTATATGTGATGAATAATAGCTGTGGTTATTATTATTATTATTATACTTTCTTTTTAGTTGTGGGAGGGATAAGTGTGTTAGGTCGCTTGATTTTGGTCTCAACTTTGTCAGTGACGTTACGTGGACTCGGGGGGGGGGGTCGCTTGCTTAATTATACACTACCTGCAAGCACCCAAAAATGTAGCTTATTACAACGCTAAGTGCTCGTTAACTTAATGCTGGAGCTGAAAGAGAAATACGACATTAATATTGAAGGTGTTAAAGATTAGGACGATAATTTGCTTTGGGGTGGAATTGGGGAGTGAAGTCGATATCAATAATAATAATAATCATCATCATCATCTCTGGGTATAGTAATGGTATTAATAGTGTGTAATTAATCACAAGAATTAGTTACATATAGCGATGAGTTCGTTTGTAATTATATAGACCCTTTAACACACAAACAAATGGTAGTTGAAATTGTGTGCACTAAGAGGAGGTCCCGTGCCTGAGTACACCACACTACCGCGGCACTGTACGTGCTCACAGATCACAACTGATATTTACATTTAAATGAACTTTGCATAAAAATACTGAATGGGAACCTGACATGCACGTCCAGCCATTGTTGTTGTGACGTGATTTATGTGGATTATTTTTCAATGTTGTTAAAGCGTTTATTTATCTACAGTGTGCGGGGGGGGAGGAGGGGGTCACTCCTTGTATGTTTGTTTGGAATTAAATTATCTTAAGACGGATTTCAACGGCTAACATCAAAGTTAGATTATAGGTTAGATTATATATTCGTCGATATTTAATATAATTTTGAAGAAGGTTGCAATAAAGTGAACTGGATAGATGTAATAAAACTTGGTAGGTGGGTGTAATGCTGCTGAATTAAGAAGTGATAAAGGCTATGTGAGTATATATGAAAGGCTCTAGGTCACGGCTCTAGGTCACGGGACTAGGTTTACGGTTTTAGTTCACGGCTCTAGGTCACGGCTCTAGGTCACGGGACTAGGTTTCCGGTTCTAGTTCACGGCTCTAGGTCACGGGGCTAGGTTTACGGTTCTAGTTCACGGCTCTAGGTCACGGCTCTAGGTCACGGTTCTAGTTCACGGGACTAGGTTCACGGCTCTAGGTCACAGATGTAGGTCCTGACTCAAGGTCACGGTTCTAGGTTACGGGACTAGGTCACGGCACGGCTCTAGGTCACGGCTAAAGGTCGCGGCTCTGTCACGGTTCTAGGTCACGGCTCTTAAATAACAGCTATAGGACACGATGCAAAGTCACGGCTCTAGGTCACGGGACTAGGTTTCCGGTACTAGTTCACGGCTCTAGGTCACGGGACTAGGTTTACGGTTCTAGTTCACGGCTCTAGGTCACGGCTCTAGGTCACGGTTCTAGTTCACGGCTCTAGGTCACGGCTAAAGGTCACGGCTCTCTCACGGTTCTAGGTCACGGCTCTTAAATAACGGCTATAGGTCACGATGCAAAGTCACGGCTCTAGGTCATGGCTGTCACGACTCAGGGTCACGGCTCTGTCACGGATATATGTCACGGATCTTGGTCACGGCTCTAGGACACAGCCCTAGGTCACGGTTCAAGGTCACGGCTCTAGGTCACGGGTTTAGGTCACGGATCTAGGTCACAGTTCAAGGTCACGACTCTGTCACAGTTCAAGGTCAAAGTTCTAGATCAAAACTCTAGGTCACGGCTCTAGGTCACGGTTCAAGGTCACGGTTCAAGGTCACGGTTCAAGGCAAGGTTCTAGGTCACGGCTCTAGGTCACGGATCTAGGTCACAGCTCCAGGTCACGACTCTGTCACGGTTCAAGGTCAAAGTTCTAGATCAAAACTCTAGGTCACGGCTCAAGGTCGCGGTTCAAGGCAAGGCTCTAGGTCACGGCTCTAGGTCAAAGACTTTCGACGAAATACCTCATTATCGGGTGGACAGTTTAATTTAACTTTGCCAAAAAATTGGATAATGTCTCCTCATAACCCCACCCTTCCTCTCCTTTACCTTACCTTCCCCCTCTCTCCCTCTCCCCCTCTCTCTTCCCTCTTTCCCTCTCCCTTCCCTCTCTCCCTCCTCTCTTTCCTTTTCCATTTCTCCTTCTCCCTCCCCCTCCCTTTATTCCCTCTCCCTTCTCTCCCACCCCTTCCTCTCCCCTCCCTCTCTCCTTCTCCCTCTTCTCCCTTCCCCTCTGCCATCCCCCTATCCATCCCCTTTCTCCTTCTCCCTCTTCTCCCTTCCCTCTGCCATCCCCCTATCCATCCCCTTTCTCCTTCTCCCTCCTCTCCCTGCCCCTCCCTTTCTCCCTCCCTTCTTTCCCACCCCTTTCCCCTACCCTCTATCCCATCCCCTTTCTCCTTTTCCCTCTTCCTTCCCTTTCCCTCCTTCCCCTTTCTCCTCCACTCCCTCCCCCCGTTCTTCCTCCACTCGGCCTCCCTTCTTCTTTCACTCAATAAAATTATTATTATTATTATTATTATTATTATTATTATTATTATTATTATTATTATTAATATTATTATTATTATTATTATTATTATTATTATTATTTCTGCTTCAGTAAAGAGATATAGGAAAGAGGTAATTTTGTCTGTTAAAAAAAATAAAAATAAAAAATTCCAAAGGAAACTCAGATCTTTTGGTTTGATATGCAACACACACTAAAAATTATTGTTTTTTCTCATGTACTGTAGTGTATATTGTTATGGTGATTCCAAAACTTTGATCCCTTTTTTTGGAGAAATTCATAGAACAAAAATTATAAGCCCTTTAAAATTTTAATGATCTATATAAAAATGTTAACCTAACCTACCTAACTTAACCTAACTGGAAACTGACTTAACTATCATAAAATAAAGTATACTGTCTTTCATATTTTAAAGGTTGGATTAAGGACAAATTCACTTCAGTTAATTTATGGTCACAGTTAATTAGTCAAGTCTGACATATTTCTGTTGTACGTATATCACATTTATTGAATATTCATAATTTCATTATCTTTGAATATCCAAGAATTGTAATATAAAAACAATTAACGGTAAAGGCAGTCATACCTGTGATTACTTTCTACAATTATTGCATCTAGTTATAATTGAGTGGAGCATCAAGGTGAGTTAGGTAAGATACAAGGAGTTTAAAGATGAAAATGTATTACGGTCTCTCCTCGACTTACGACGGTGTTCCGTCCCGACGACCAGGTCGTAATACCTCAAATATTGTTATTAAATATTATCATCAATGACTTCTTTTGGTATTAAACAATACAATTTGGTGCTAATTTTTTCCTCTTATATAAAGTAGCTTTAGTGTATAGGGTGAAACATCTATCATGAAGTGATTGTCATTAGAACTTTACGGGGTCTGAATTTGTAAAAAACACAACTAATGTGTTTAATCTACTCATAATCAATTTGGTAAAATGAATGTTTAGGTCATCCACCTCTACTTGGCATTTGAAAAAACATAATTTCAATGTCACCAAACCTAACCTAACCCAACTTAACTAATCTAACATAACCTAACTTAACTGGTAAAAATCGGTCAACTTAAAATCATTAAATTCGCTGGATGGCCAAAAAGATAATAATATCATCAATTCCATTTATTTTAGAAGGACTTATTCATTTTTGTTGAAATCATGGACATACAAAGCCAATATATCTACATTTGATTCTACCAGTGTGAATGGCAAAGTTAATTAATATCACCACTCCAACTGTTGGCCCAAACAAGTCGTAAAGTAGTTCTTTTTTGTAATACATCGAGTCACTAAGGGAATATAAAAATAAAACATGAATTTAGGTCACTGAATTTATCTTATTAGTAGCAAATTGTGGTTAAACTGATGCACAAATGAAACATGCCTGGGAAGTACCTAGCACTAGTTACCTGGCATATTTGGACTTATTAAAATATGAAATCTCGGCTAATAAGTAATTATACTAAGGAAATAATTATTCTGGTAGTGCTGGACTGTTATTAATTGCCCTCATTACGAAAATTGGGTCGATATTAATTCTGATAAAGGACGTCATTCACCATCCCAGAGGAAGCTGTTCTCACCACTCTTCAAATAGACCATTTACGACTTTTTTTTAGTTCAATTTGATTTCAATACATTTCTACACATAAATTAGTTGTATTAGTTATCTTAAAGGCTTACCTTTTATGATGGTTAGGCGAATTTGGAGGATATAAACGGCGATGAGACAAGTAGAGGCTGGCGGCATTTTTCGTACACAAACATGGACCGCTTTTAAAAAGAACAATACAATTCTGCATGTGCTGTTCTGTATGGAGTCTCTGTTGTTTTGACGCTTTTTTGTTTTTTTAATGCCCCAATTTAAAAGAGTGACTTACAGTAGATGAATTCGCCATTTGTGGGTAAGGGTGGGGGGAGTGAGGGTGGGGGGTGGGGGTTGGCGGGGTGATGGTGGAGGGTGGGGGATGAGGGGTGGGGAGTTAATTGGGGGTGGGGGTTGGCGGGGTGATGGTGGAGGGTGGGGGATGAGGGGTGTGGTAATGGAGAAGGTTTAGGTGAGGGAATTTAGTGGACAAAGACTTGAGAATCCAACAGACATATACACAAGATAGTCATACACACACATACATGGCAGTCATATGCACAAGACAGTCATACACGCACACAAACGACAGTCATGTACACAACAAGAAAGTCATACACACAAACACACACACGACAGTCATGTACACAACAAGATAGTCATACACGCACATACATGGCAGTCATATGCACAAGACAGTCATACACGCACACACACACACGAGTCATGTACACAACAAGATAGTCATACACGCACATACATGGCAGTCATATGCAAAACAAGACAGTCATACACACACATACATGGCAGTCATATGCACAAGACAGTCATACACACACATACATGGCAGTCATATGCACAAGACAGTCATACACACACATACATGGCAGTCATATGCACAAGACAGTCATACACACACATACATGGCAGTCATATGCACAAGACAGTCATACACGCACACACACACCCGAGAGTCATGTACACAAGAAGACAAGTCATACACGCCCACATAGCTTGAATGTTGTACGGAGTGCCCCATTATATCTCTATGTTAATAAACGTCTACTTTTGGAGGTTGACTGCGTAAATATATGAATTATTAAAGAAAAACAGGAAAAACAGCTAATGTAACATAAATAGACCTTCCAAAAAGTCGATAGTAATTCCCCTGCCTGTGACACGACGAAGTAAGTACCTCTATCTAGCTCCTCCAGTCCTAGATCGAGGCAAGGCCAAGCCAGTTCATCACTTATTAACTAAACTCTCGGGTAGGTGTAGGTTAGGTAGGGTAGGACATCCCGTCTATAACCCCCACCCATCATCCTCTCACCCATCCTGGGAGGTGGGGAATGGTACCATCCGTCAGCCAACAACAGAAGGTACCAAGAACCACTGACTGGGAAGGGTGAGAGGATGAAGGGGTGGGTGTAGTGGGTGGTGTGCTAAAAAAATAAAAAATATATATAAAAAAAATAAAAAATAAAAAATAAAAAAAAATAAAAAAAAATAAATAAATAAAAAAAATAAAAATAAAAAAATAAAAAAACGAAAAAAAAGTGTAGTGGGTCGTTGCGTTGGGTCGTTGGGTTCGTTGCGTTGGGTCGTTGGGTTCGTTGCGGTGGGTCGTTGGGTTCGTTGCGTTGGGTCGTTGGGTTCGTTGCGTTGGGTCGTTGGGTTCGTTGCGGTGGGTCGTTGGGTTCGTTGCGTTGCGTTGGGTCGTTGGGTTCGTTGCGTTGGGTCGTTGGGTTCGTTGCGTTGGGTCGTTGGGTTCGTTGCGTTGGGTCGTTGGGTTCGTTGCGGTGGGTTCGTTGCGTTGCGTTGGGTCGTTGGGTTCGTTGCGTTGCGTTGGGTCGTTGGGTTCGTTGCGGTGGGTCGTTGGGTTCGTTGCGTTGCGGTGGGTCGTTCGATTCTTTTGGTGTTTTTTTAACTTAAATGATTAATATAATTGAGAATAATAATTAGAACATTTATAATTACTGTAATTTCTGGTCATTTGTCAACAACATCAGAATTGAGACAGCACAAATAATACGTCATAAAATAGGGTAGTGTTGGGTAGGGTGGTGTAGGGTGGTGTATTGGTGGTGTAGGACATCCCGACTATAACCAGCCACCCACACCCATCATCCTCTCACCCATCCTGGGAGGTACCAAGAACCACCGACTGGGAAGGGTGAGAGGATGAAGGGGTGGGTGGGGTGAGAGGGATGATGGGGAGTGGGGGATGAGGAGAGGGAATCCACATCCTTCCCAGGAAGTGGAGAATGGTACAATCCGTCAGGCGCCGACAGAAGGTATCAGGACCCACCGACTGGGAAGTGTATGTGTAGGGTGGTGTAGTGTGGGGTATGGTG
>NW_024753498.1:0-16992 GCF_018991925.1 Homarus americanus | reverse complement strand
CAGGGACTTTGTTATACTCGATCAGGGGGCTTTGTTATACTCGATCAGGGAACTTTATTATACTCGATCAGGGGCCTTTGTTTTACTCGATCAGGAAACTTTGTTATACTCGATCAGGGGCCTTTGTTATAATCGTTTAGGGGACTTTGTTATACTCGATCAGGGGACTTTGTTATACTCGATCAGGGGGCTTTGTTTTACTCGATCAGGAAACTTTGTTACACTCGATCAGGGGCCTTTGTTATACCCGATCAGGGGACTTTTTTATACTCGATCAGGGGACTTTGTTATCCTCTATGAGGCGGCATTGTTATACTCGATTAGGGGGGCTTTGTTATACTTGATCAGGGGCCTTTGTTATAATCGTTCAGGGAACTTTGTTATACTCGATCAGGGAACTTTGTTATATTCGACCAGGGGACTTTGTTATACTCGATGAAGGGCCTTTGTTATACTCGATGAGGGGACTTTGTTCTACTCGATCAGGGACTTTGATATACTCGATGAGGGGACTTTGTTATATTCGATGAGAGTACTTTGTTATTCTCGATCATGGGACTTTGTTATACTTGATGAGGGGGCTTTGTGATACTCGATCAGGGGCCTTTGTTATACTCGCTCAGGCGCCTTTGTTATATTCGATGAGGGGCCTTTGTTATATTCGATGAGAGGACTTTGTTATACTCGATCAGGGGCCTTTCTTATACTTGATGAGGGGGCTTTGTGATACTCGATCAGGGGCATTTGTTATACTTGATGAGGGGGCTTTGTTATACTCGATCAGGGGACTTTGTTATTCTCGATGAGGGGGACTTTGTTATACTCGATCAGGGGGCTTTGTTATACTCGATCAGGGAACTTTGTTATACTCGATCAGGGGCCTTTGTTATACTCGCTCAGGCGCCTTTGTTATATTCGATGAGGGGCCTTTGTTATACTCGACCAGGGGATTTGTTATACTCGATCAGGGGCTTTGTTAAACTCGATCAGGGGCCTTTGTTATACTCAATCAGAGGACTTTGTTATACTCGATCAGGGGACTTTGTTAAACTCGATCAGGGAGCTTTGTTTTACTCGATCAGGAAACTTTGTTATACTCGATCACGGGCCTTTGTTATAATCGTTCAGGGGACTTTGTTATACTCGATCAGGGGCCTTTGTTGTCCTCGATCAGGGGAATTTGTTATACTCGATCAGGGGACTTTGTTATATTCGATGAGGGGACTTTGTTATACTCGACCATGGGACTTTGTTGTACTCGATCAGGGACCTTTGTTATACTCGATCAGTGGCCTTTGTTATACCC
This sequence comes from Homarus americanus, assembly GCF_018991925.1. Lineage (NCBI taxonomy): Eukaryota > Metazoa > Arthropoda > Malacostraca > Decapoda > Nephropidae > Homarus > Homarus americanus. The sequence continues at coordinate 15,686 of NW_024753498.1, read as the reverse complement.
GATCAGGGGACTTTGTTATACTCGATCAAGGGACTTTGTTATACTCTATGAAGGGGCTTTGTTATACACGATGAAGGGACTTTGTTATACTCGACCAGGGGTCTTTGTTATACTCGATTAAGGGCCTTTGTTATAGTTGATCAGGGGGCTTTTTTATACTCGATCAGGGGACTTTGTTATTCTCGATCAGGGGGGCTTTGTTATACTCGATCAGGAGACTTTGTTATACTCGACCAGGGGACTTCGTTATACTCCACCAGAGGACTTTGTTTTACTCGATCAGGGGGCTTTGTTTTACTCGATCAGGAAACTTTGTTATACTCGATGAGGGGCCTTTGTTATAATCGTTCAGGGAACGTTGTTATACTCGATCAGGGGGCTTTTTTTTACTCGATTAGGGGATTTTGTTATACTCGATCAGGGGACTTTGCTAAACTCGATGAGGGGCCTTTGTTAAACTCGATCAGGGGCATTTGTTATACTCAATCAGGGGACTTTGTTATACTCGATTAGGGGACTTTGTTATACTCGATCAGGGAGCTTTATTTTACTCGATCAGAAAACTTTGTTATATTCGGCAGGGGCCTTTGTTATAATCGTTCAGGGGACTTTGTTATACTCGATCAGGGGACTTTGTTCTCGTCGATCAGGGGACTTTGTTTTACTCGATCAGGATACTTTGTTATACTCGATCAGGGGCCTTTGTTATAATCGTTTAGGGGACTTTGTTATACTCGATCAGGGGACTTTGTTATATTCAATCAGAGGACTTTGTTATACTCGATGAGGGGGCTTTGTTTTACTCGATCAGGAAACTTTGTTATACTCGATCAGGGGCCTTTGTTATACCCGATTAGGGGACTTTGTTATACTCGATCAGGGGACTTTGTTATACTCTATGAGGGGGCTTTGTTATTCTCGATCAGGGGGCTTTGTTATTCTTGATGAGGGGCCTTTGTTATAATCGTTCAGGGGACTTTGTTATACGCGATCAGGGGACTTTGTTATACTCGACCAGGAACTTTGTTATACTCGATGAAGGGCCTTTGTTATACTCGATGAGGGACTTTGTTCTACTCGATCAGGGGACTTTGTTATACTCGATCAGGGGCCTTTGTTATACTCGTTCAGGCGCCTTTGTTATATTCGATGAGGGGCCTTTGTTATTCTCGACAAGGGGACTTTGTTATACTCGATGAGGGGCCTTTGTTAAAGTCGATCAGGGGCCTTTGTTATACTCGATCAGGGGACTTTGTTATACTCGATAAGGGGGCTTTGTTTTACTCGTTAAGGAAACTTTGTTATACTCGATCAGGGGCCTTTGTTATAATCGTTCATGGGACTTTGTTATACTCGATCTGGGGACTTTGTTATACTCGATCAGGGGACTTTGTTATACTCGATCAGGGGGCTTTGTTTTACTCGATTAGGAAACTTTGTTATACTCGATCAGGGGCCTTTGTTATACCCGATTAGAGGACTTTGTTATACTCGATCAGGGGACTTTGTTATACTATATGAGGGGGCTTTGTTATACTCCATCAGGGAACTTTGTTATACTCGGTGAGGGGACTTTGTTATACTCGATCAGGGGCCTTTGTTATAATCGATCAGGGGATTTTGTCATACTCGATCAGGGGACTTTGTTATACTCAATCCGGGGACTTTGTTATACTCGACCAGGGGAGTTTGTTATACTCGATTAGGGGCCTTTGTTAAACTCGATCAGGGGCTTTTGTTATACTCGATCAGGGAACTTTGTTATACTCGATCAGGGGGCATTGTTTTACTCGATCAGAAAACTTTGTTATACTCGATCAGGGGACTTTGTAATACTCGACTAGGGGTCTTTGTCATACTCGATCAGGGGCCTTTGTTATACTTGATGAAGGGGCTTTGTTATACTCGATCAGGGGACTTTCTTATTCTCGGTCAGGGGGACTTTGTTATACTCGATCAGGGGGCTTTGTTATACTCGATCAGGGAACTTTGTTATACTCGATCAGGGGCCTTGTTTTACTCGATCAGGAAACTTTGTTATACTCGATCAGGGCCTTTGTTATAATCGTTCAGGGACTTTGTTATAGTAGGGACTTTGTTATGCTCGATCAGGGGACTTTGTTATACTCAATCAGGGTGCTTTGTTTTACTCGATCAGGAAACTTTGTTATACTCGATCAGGGGCCTTTGTTATACCCGATCAGAGGACTTTGTTATACTCGATCAGGGGACTTTGTTATACTCTATGAGGGGGCTTTGTTATACTCGATCAAGGGGCTTTGTTATACTTGATTAGGAGCCTTTGTTATAATCGTTCAAGGGGCTTTGTTATACTCGATCAGGGGACTTTGTTATACTCGACCAGGGGACTTTGTTATACTCGATGATGGGACTGTGTTATACTCGTTCAGGGGACTTTGTTATACAGGATCAGGGGACTTTGTTATACTCGTTCAGGGGACTTTGTTGTACTTGATCAGGGGATTTTGTTATACTCGATAGGGGGGGCTTTGTTATACTCGATCAGGGGGCTTTGTTATACTTGATCAAAGGCCTTTATTATTCTCGATGAGGGGCCTTTGTTAAACTCGATTAGGGGTCTTTGTTCTACTCGTTCAGGGGACTTTGTTATACTTGATCAGGGGATTTTGTTATACTCGATTGGAAGGTCTTTGTTATACTCGATCAGGGGGCTTTGTTATACTTGATCAGGGGCCTTTGTTATAATCGACCAGGGGAGTTTGTTATACTCGACCAGGGGACTTTGTTATACTCGATGAGGGGCCTTTGTTAAACTCGATGAGGGCCCTTTGTTATACTCGACAAGGGGACTTTGTTATACTCGATCATGGGCCTCTGTTAAACTCGATCAGGGACCTTTCTTATACTCGATCACGGGACTTTGTTATTCTCGATCAGGGGACTTTGTTATACTCAATGAGGGGGCTTTGTTATACTCGATCAGGGAACTTTGTTATACTCTATCAGGGGCCTTTGTTATAATCGTTCAGGGGACTTTGTTATACTCGATCTGGGGACTTTGTTATACTCGACCAGGGGAGTTTGTTGTACTCGATTAGGGGCCTTTGTTAAACTCGATCAGGGGCTTTTGTTATACTCGATCAGGGGACTTTGTTATACTCGATCAGGGGACTTTGTTATAATCGTTCAGGAGACTTTGTTATACTCGATCAGGGGACTTTTTATACTCAATCAGGGGACTTTGTTATACTCGATCAGGGGACATTGTTATACTCGATCAGGGAACTTTGTTATACTCAATGAGGGGCATTTGTTATACTCGTTCAGAGTCCTTTGTTTTACTCGATAAGGGGACTTTGTTATATTCAATCAGAGGACTTTGTTATACTCGATGAGGGGGCTTTGTTTTACTCGATCAGGAAACTTTGTTATACTCGATCAGGGGCCTTTGTTATACCCGATTAGGGGATTTTGTTATACTCGATCAGGGGACTTTGTTATACTCTATGAGGGGGCTTTGTTATACTCGATCAGGGGGCTTTGTTATTCTTGATGAGGGGCCTTTGTTATAATCGTTCAGGGGACTTTGTAATACGCGATCAGGGGACTTTGTTATACTCGACCAGGGGACTTTGTTATACTCGATGAAGGGCCTTTGTTATACTCGATGAGGGGACTTTGTTCTACTCGATCAGGGGACTTTGTTATACTCGATCAGGGGCCTTTGTTATACTCGTTCAGGCGCCTTTGTTATATTCGATGAGGGGCCTTTGTTATTCTCGACAAGGGGACTTTGTTATACTCGATGAGGGGCCTTTGTTAAATTCGATCAGGGGCCTTTGTTATACTCGATCAGGGGACTTTGTTATACTCGATAAGGGGGCTTTGTTTTACTCGTTAAGGAAACTTTGTTATACTCGATCAGGGGCCTTTGTTATAATCGTTCATGGGACTTTGTTATACTCGATCTGGGGACTTTGTTATACTCGATCAGGGGACTTTGTTATACTCGATCAGGGGGCTTTGTTTTACTCGATTAGGAAACTTTGTTATACTCGATCAGGGGCCTTTGTTATACCCGATTAGAAGACTTTGTTATACTCGATCAGGGGACTTTGTTATACTATATGAGGGGGCTTTGTTATACTCCATCAGGGAACTTTGTTATACTCGGTGAGGGGACTTTGTTATACTCGATCAGGGGCCTTTGTTATAATCGATCAGGGGATTTTGTTATACTCGATCAGGGGACTTTGTTATACTCAATCCGGGGACTTTGTTATACTCGACCAGGGGAGTTTGTTATACTCGATTAGGGGCCTTTGTTAAACTCGATCAGGGGCTTTTGTTATACTCGATCAGGGAACTTTGTTATACTCGATCAGGGGGTATTGTTTTACTCGATCAGAAAACTTTGTTATACTCGATCAGGGGACTTTGTAATACTCGACCAGGGGTCTTTGTTATACTCGATCAGGGCCTTTGTTATACTTGATGAAGGGGCTTTGTTATACTCGATCAGGGGACTTTTTATTCTCGGTCAGGGGGACTTTGTTATACTCGATCAGGGGCTTTGTTATACTCGATCAGGAACTTTGTTATACTCGATCAGGGGCCTTTGTTTTACTCGATCAGGAAACTTTGTTATACTCGATCAGGGGCCTTTGTTATAATCGTTCAGGGGACTTTGTTATACTCGAGTAGGGGACTTTGTTATACTCGATCAGGGGACTTTGTTATACTCGATCAGGGTGCTTTGTTTTACTCGATCAGGAAACTTTGTTGTACTCGATCAAGGGGCCTTTGTTATACCCGTTCAGGGGACTTTGTTATACTCGATCAGGGGACTTTGTTATACTCTATGAGGGGGCTTTGTTATACTCGATCAAGGGGCTTTGTTATACTTGATCAGGAGCCTTTGTTATAATCGTTCAAGGGGCTTTGTTATACTCGATGAGGGGACTTTGCTCTACTCGATCAGGGGTCTTTGTTATACTCGACCAGGGGACTTTGTTATACTCGATGAAGGGCCTTTGTTATACTCGATGAGGGGACTTTGCTCTACTCGATCAGGGGACTTTGTTATACTCGATGAGGGGACATTGTTATATTCGATGAGGGGACTTTGTTATACTCGATGATGGGACTGTGTTATACTCGTTCAGGGGACTTTCTTATACAGGATCAGGGGGACTTTGTTATACTCGTTCAGGGGACTTTGTTATACTTGATCAGGGGATTTTGTTATACTCGATAGGGGGGCTTTGTTATACTCGATCAGGGGGCTTTGTTATACTTGATCAAAGGCCTTTATTATTCTCGATGAGGGGCCTTTGTTAAACTCGATTAGGGGACTTTGTTCTACTCGTTCAGGGGACTTTGTTATACTTGATCAGGGGATTTTGTTATAGTCGATAGGAAGGGCTTTGTTATACTCGATCAGGGGGCTTTGTTATACTTGATCAGGGGCCTTTGTTATAATTGACCAGGGGAGTTTGTTATACTAGACCAGGGGACTTTGTTATACTCGATGACGGGCCTTTGTTAAACTCGATGAGGGCCCTTTGTTATACTCGACCAGGGGACTTTGTTGTACTCGACCATGGGCCTCTGTTAAACTCGATCAGGGACCTTTGTTATACTCGATCACGGGACTTTGTTATTCTCGATCAGGGGACTTTGTTATACTCGATGAGGGGACTTTGTTATACTCGATGAGGGGACTTTGTTCTACTCGATCAGGGGACTTTGTTATACTCAATCAGGGGCCTTTTGTTATACTCGTTCAGGCGCCTTTGTTATATTCGATGAGGGGCCTTTGTTATTCTCGACAAGGGGACTTTGTTATACTCGATGAGGGGCCTTTGTAAAAGTCGATCAGGGGCCTTTGTTATAATCGTTCAGGGGACTTTGTTATACTCGATCTGGGGACTTTTTTATACTCGACCAGGGGAGTTTGTTATACTCGATTAGGGGCCTTTGTTAAACTCGATCAGGGGCTTTTGTTATACTCGATCAGGGGACTTTGTTATACTCGATCAGGGGACTTTGTTATACTCGTTCAGAGTCCTTTGTTATACTCGATCAGGGGACTTTGTTATACTCGATCAGGAGACTTTGTCTTACTCGATCAAGGGACTTTGTTAAACTAGATCAAGATCTTTGTTATCCTCGATCAGGGGACTTTGTTATACTCGATGAGGGGGCTTTGTTATACTCGATCAGGGAACTTTGTTATATTCGATGAGGGGACTTTGTTATACTCGATTAGGGGCCATTTTTATACTCGATCAGGGGACTTTGTTATTCTCGAATAGGGGAATTTGTTATAATCGTTCAGGCGACTTTGTTATACTCGATCAGGGACTTTGTTATACTCGATCATGGGACTTTGTTATACTCGACCAGGGGAGTTTGTTATACTCGATCAGGGGACTTTGTTATACTCGATAAGGGGACTTTGTTATACTCGATCAGGGGACTTTGTTATATTCGATGAGGGGACTTTGATATTCTCGATCATGGTACTTTGTTATACTCGATCAGGGGCCTTTGTTATACTCGATCAGTGGACTTAGTTATACTCGACAGGGGGACTTTGTTATACTCGATCAGGGGCCTTTGTTATACTTGATCAGGAGACTTTGTTATACTCGATCAGGGGTCTTTATTATACTCGATCAGGGGCCTATGTTATACTTGATGAGGGGGCTTTGTTATACTCGATCAGGGGACTTTCTTATTCTCGATGAGGGGGACTTTGTTATACTCGATCAGTGGGCTTTGTTATACTCGATCAGGAAACTTTGTTATACTCGATCAGGGACCTTTGTTATACTCGTTCAGGCGCCTTTGTTATATTCGATCAGGAGCCTTTGTTATTCTCGACCAAGGGACTTTTCTATACTCGATGAGGGGCCTTTGTTAAACTCGATCAGGGGCCATTGTTATACTCGATCAGCGATCTTTGTTATACTCGATCAGGGGACTTTGTTATACTCGATCAGGGGGCTTTGTTTCACTCGATCAGGAAACAATGTTATACTCGATCAGGGGCCTTTGTTATAATCGTTCAGGGGACTTTGTTATACTCGAGTAGGGGACTTTGTTATACTCGATCAGGGGACTTTGTTATACTCGATCAGGGTGCTTTGTTTTACTGGATCAGGAAACTTTGTTATACTCGATCAGGGGCCTTTGTTATACCCGATCAGGGGACTTTGTTATATTCGATCGGGGAACTTTGTTATACTCTATGAGGGGGCTTTGTTGTACTCGATCAAGGGGCTTTGTTATACTTGATCAGGAGCCTTTGGTATAATCGTTCAGGGGGCTTTGTTATACTCGATCAGGGGACTTTGTTATACTCGATCAGGGGACTTTGTTATACTCGATGAAGGGCCTTTGTTATACTCGATGAGGGAACTATGTTCTACTCGATCAGGGGACTTTGTTATACTCGATGAGGGGACATTGTTATATTCGATGAGGGGACTTTGTTATACTCGATGATGGGACTGTGTTATACTCGTTCAGGGGACTTTGTTATACAGGATCAGGGGACTTTGTTATACTCGAATAGGGGCCTTTGTTTAACTCGATCAAAGGCCTTTATTATTCTCGATGAGGGACCTTTGTTAAACTCGATTAGGGGACTTTGTTCTACTCGTTCAGGGGACTTTGTTATACGTGATTAGGGGATTTTGTTATACTCGATAGGGGGGGCTTTGTTATACTCGATCAGGGGGCTGAGGTGTACCTGGGGGTGTCAGAGATGTACCTGGGAGTGTCAGATGTGTACCTGGGAGTGTCGGAGGTGTACCAGGGAGTTTCAGAGTTGTACCAGGGAATGTCAGTGGAGTACCTGGGAGTGTCAAAGGTGTACATGGGAGTGTCAGAGGTGGGAGTGTCAGAGGTGCACCTGAGGTGGGAGAGGTGTACCTGGGAGATGTCGGAGGTGGGAGGTCGGAGGTGTACCTGGGAGGTCAGAGAGGAGGTCAGGAGGTGTACCTGGAGTGTGAGTACCTGGGAGTGTCTGAGAGGGAGTGTCAGAGGTGTGCCTGGGAGTGTCAGAGGTGCACTTGAGTGTCACAGGCACCTGGGGTGTCAGGTGTACCTGGGAGTGTCAGAGGTGTACCTGGGAGTGTCAGAGGCACCTGGGGAGGCTGTCACAGGTGCACCTGGGAGTGTCTGAGGTGTACCTGGGAGTCTGAGCTGTACCTGGGATCTGTACCTGGGAGGTCAGAGGTGTACCTGGGAGGTCAGAGGTGTACCTGGGAGTGTCAGAGTGCACCTGGGAGTGTCAGAGGCACCTGAGTGTGGGAGCACCAGGTACCTGAAAGTGTCAGGGGTGTACCTGAAGTCAGAGGTGTACCTGGGAGGTCATTGGTGCACCTGGGAGGGGAGGTGTCAGGGAGGTGTACCTGGGAATGTCATTGAACCTGAAGTGTCAGGGGTGTACCTGGAAGTGTCAGAGGTTTACCTGGGAGTGTCTGTGGTGTACCTGGGATTGTCAGGGGTGTAACTGGGAGAGTCAGGGGTGTGCCTGGCAGTGACAGCGGTGTACCTGGGAGTGTCAGAGGTGTACCTGGGAGTGTCAGAGGTGTACCTGGGAATGTCTGAGGTGTATCTAGAAGTGTCTGAGGTGTACATGGAGTGTCAGAGGTGTATCTGGCAGTATCAGCGGTGTACCTGGGAGTGTAAGCAGTGTTCCTGGGAGTGTCAGAGGTGTGCCTGGGAGTGTCAGAGGTGCACTTTGGAGTGTCACTGGTGCACCTGGGAGTGTCTGAGGTGTACCTGGGAGTGAGTGACGTGTACCTGGCAGTGTCTGAGGTATACCTGGCAGTGTCAGCGGTGTACCTGGGAGTGTCAGCGGTGTACCTGGGAGTGTCAGAGGTGTACCTGGGAGTGTCAAACGTGTTCCTGGGAGTGTCGGAGAAGTACCTGGGAGCGTCAAAGGAGTACCTGGGAGTGTCAGAGGTGTACCTGGTAGTGTCGGTGGTGTACCTGGGAGTGTTAGAGGTGTACCTGGGAGTGTCATTGGTGTACCTGGGAGTGTCAGAGGTGTACCTGGGAGTGTCAGAGGTGTACCTTGGTGTTTCAGAGGAGTACCTGGGAGTGTCGGAGGTGTACCTCGGAATGTCTGAGGTGTACCTCGGAGTTTCTGAGGTGTACCTGGGAGTTTCAGAGGAGTACCTAGGAGTGTCAGAGGTGTACCTGGGAGTGTTGGAGGCGCACCTGGGAGTGTCTGGGGTGTACCTGGGAGTGTCAGAGGTGTACCAGGGAGTGTCAGAGGTGAACCAGAGCGTGTCAGAGGTGAACCAAGGAGTGTCTGAGGTGTACCTGGGAGTATCGGAGGTGTACCTGGGAGTGTCAGAGGTGTACCTGGGAGTGTCAGAGGTGTACCAGAGAGTGTCAGTGGAGTACCTGGGAGTGTCAAATGTGCAGCTGGGAGTATCGGAGGTGTACCTGGGAGTGTGAGAAGTGTACCTGGGAGTGTCGGGGGTGTACCTGGGAGTGTCGGAGATGTACCTGGGAGTAAGGAGTGTCTGAGATGTACCTGGGAGTTCGGAGGTGTACCTGGGAGTGTCAGAGGTACCTGGGAGTGTCAGAGGTGTACCAGAGAGTGTCAGTGAGTACTGGGAGGCCAAATGTGCACCTGGGAGTATCGGAGGTGTACCTGGGAATATCGGAGGATTGCCTGGGAGTGCCAGGGGTACCTGGGAGTGTCGGAGGTGTACCTGGGAGGGTCAGAGGTGTACCTGGGAGTGTCATTGGTGTACCTGAAAGTGTCAGGGGTGTACCTGGAAGTGTCAGAGGTGTACCTGGGAGGTCATTGGTACCTGGGAGTGTCAGAGGTACCAGGAGGTCAGTGGTGTACCTGGGAATGTCATTGGTGTACCTGGAAGTGTCAGGGTGTACCTGGAAGTGTCAGAGGTTTACCTGGGAGTGTCTGTGGTGTACCTGGGATTGTCAGGGTGTAACTGGGAGAGTCAGGGGGGCCTGGCAGTGACAGCGGTGTACCTGGGAGTGTCAGAGGTGTACCTGGGAGGTCAGAGGTGTACCTGGGAATGTCTGAGGTGTATTCAGAAGTGTCTGAGGTGCATGGAGTGTCAGAGGTATCTGGCAGCATCAGCGGTGTACCTGGGAGGTAAGCAGTGTTCTGGGAGTGTCAGAGGTGTGTGGGAGTGTCAGAGGTGCACTTTTGAGTGTCACAGGCACCTGGGAGTGTCTGAGGTACCTGGGAGGAGTGACGTACCTGGCAGTGTCTGAGGTATACCTGGCAGTGTCAAGTGGTGTACCTGGGAGTGTCAGCGGTGTACCTGGGAGGTCAGAGGTGTACCTGGAGTGTCAAACGTGTTCTGGGAGTGTCGGAGAAGTACCTGGGAGCGTCAAGGAGTACCTGGGAGTGTCAGAGGTGCACCTGGTAGGTCGGTGGTGTACCCGAGTGTTAGAGGTGTACCTGGGAGTGTCACAGGCAATCTGGGAGGCCAGAGGTGCACCGGGGAGGCTCAGAGGTGTACCTTGGTGTTTCAGAGGAGCACCTTGGGAGTGTCGGGAGGCGGTGCACCCTCGAATGTCTGAGGGTGTACCCCGGAGTTTGAGGTGCACCTGGGAGTTTCCAGAGAGCACCTAGGAGGCTGTGAGGTGTACCTGGAGTGTTGGAGGCGCACCTGGGAGTGTCTGGGGTGTACCTGGGAGGCTCAGAGGTGTACCAGGGAGGTCAGTGGTGTACATGGAGTGTCAAAGGTGTACCTGGGAGTGTCATTGGTGTACCTGGGAGGTCAGGAGGTGCATCTGAAGTGTCAGAGGTGCCCTGGGAGCATCAGAGGTGTACCTGGTGTGTCTGTGAAGTGTACCTGGGAGGCTGTGAGGTGTACCTTGGTGTGTCAGGAGGAGTACCTGGGAGTGTCGGAGTTGTACTGGAGTGTCTGAGGTGTACCTCGGAGTGTCTGAAGGAGGTGCACCTGGGAGTTTCCAGGGAGGAGTACCTAGGAGTGTCAGAGGTGTACCTGGGAGTGTTGAGGCGCACCTGGGAGTGTCTGAGGTACCTGGGAGTGCCTGTGAGGTGCACCAGGAGTGTCAGAGGAACCAGAGCTGTGTGTCAGAGGTGAACTAAGGAGTGTCTGAGATGTACCTGGGAGTATCGGAGGTGTACCTGGGAGGCTCAGGAGGTGTACCTGGGAGGCCAGAGGTGTACTTACAGAGAGTGTCAGTGGAGTACCTAGAGGTCAAATGTGCACCTGGGAGTATCGGAGGTACCTGGAATATCGGAGGATTAGCCTGGGAGTGCCAGGGGTGTACCTGGGAGTGTCGGAGGTGTACCTGGGAGGCTCACAGGTGTCCTTGGGAGTGTCTGAGGTGTGACTTGGCAGTGTAAGAGGTGTACCTTGGGTGTCAGGAGATGCACTGGGAGTGTCAGAAGTGTACCTGGGAGTGTCGGAGGTGTACAAGGGAGTGTCAGAGGTACCCAGGGACGTCAGTGGAGCACCTGGGAGTGTCAAAGGTGTACCTGGGAGGTCAGGAGGTACCTTGGGAGTGTGGGAGAAGGCACCTGGGAGGAGTCGGAGGTGTACCTGGGAGTGTCGGAGGTGTAATCTGGGAGTGTCTGAGGTACCTTGGAGTGTCAGGAGGTGTACTAGGAGTGTGGAGCGGTATACCTGGGAGTGTCTGGAGGTGTACCTGGGAGTGTCAGAGGTGCCTGGGAGTGTCAGGAGGTGCACTTAGGAGTGTCACAGGTGCACCTGGGAGTGTGTGTGAGGTGTACCTGGGCGTGTCTGAGCTGTACCTGGGAGTGTCAGAGGTGTGCACCTGGGAGTGTCAGAGGTGTACCTGGGAGGCCAGAGGTGTACCTGGGAGGCTCACAGGTACCTGGGTGTGTCAGCGATGTATCTGAGGCCATTGGTGTACCTGAGTGTCAGGGTGTACCTGGAAGTGTCAGCGGTGTACCTGGGAGGCCATTGGTGTACCCCGGGAGTGTCAGGAGGTGTACCAGGGAGGGTCAGTGGTGTACCTGGGGAGGCTACTGGTGCACCTGGGAGTGTCAGAGGTGCACCCGGTAGTGTCAGAGGTGCACCCTGGGCGCATCAGAAGTGCACCTGGGAGGTCAGAGGTGTACCTGGGAGTGTCAGAGGTGTACCTGGTAGTGCTCAGAGGTGTACCCAGGAGCGTCAGAGGTGTTCCTGATAGTGTCAGAGGTGTACATGGGGAGGTCAGGAGGTGTACCTGGGAGTGCCATTGGTGTACCTTGGGAGGTCAGAGGTGTACCAGGGAGGCCAGTGAGTACCTGGGAGTGGCCATTGGTGCACCTGGGAGTGTCAGAGGTGTACCTGGAAGTGTCAGGGGTGTACCTGTAAGTGTCAGGGGTGTACCTGGAAGTGTCAGGTGTGCCTGGGAGTGCCTGAGGTGCACTGACTGTCAGAGGTGTACCTGGGAGGTCAGAGGTGTACCTGGATTGTGAGCGGTGTACCTGGGAGTGTCTGAGGTGTACCTGGGAGTGTCAGAGGTGTGTCTGGGAGTGTCAGGAGGTGCACTTGGGAGTGTCACAGGTGTACCTGGTAGTGTCAGTGGTGCACATGGAGTGTCAGCTGTGTGCACTGGGAGGTCATTGGTGTACCTGGGAGGTCAGGAGGGGTATCTGGAAGTGTCAGAGGTGTACCTGGGAGCATCAGAGGTGTACCTGGGTGTGTCAGAAGTGTACCTGGGAGGCCAGAGGCACCTGGTGTGTCAGAGGAGTACCTGGGAGTGTCGGAGTTGTACCGGCGTCTGGAGTGCACCGGTGTCTGAGGTGTACCTGGGAGTTCAGAGAGGAGCACCTAGGAGTGCTCAGAGGTGTACCTGGGAGTGTTGGAGGCGCACCGAGTGTCTGAGGTGTACCTGGGAGGCTGGGGAGGTGTACCAGGGAGTGTCAGAGGTGAACAAGAGCGTGTCAGAGGTGAACCAAGGAGTGTCTGAGATGTACCTGGGAGTATCGGAGGTGTACCTAGTGTCAGAGGTACCTGGGAGTGTCAGAGGTGTACGAGAGTGTCAGTGAGTACCTGGGAGGTCAAATGCACCTGGGAGTATCGGAGGTGTACCTGGGAATATCGGAGGATTGCCTGGGAGTGCCAGGGGTGTACCTGGGAGTGTCGGAGGTGTACCTGGGAGTGTCACAGGTGTACCTGGGAGTGTCTGAGGTGTACCTGGCAGTGTAAGAGGTGTATGGGGTGTCAGAGATGTACCTGGGAGTGTCAGAAGTGTACCTGGGAGTGTCGGAGGTGTACAAGGGAGTGCAGAGGTGTACCAGGGAATGTCAGTGGAGTACCTGGGAGTGTCAGAGGTGTACCTGGGAGGTCAGAGGTGTACCTGGGAGGTGAGAAATGTACCTGGGAGGCTGGAGGTGTACCTGGGAGTGTCGGAGGTACCTGGGAGTGTCTGAGGTGTACCTTGGAGTGTCAGAGGTGTACCAGGGAGTGAGCGGCATACCTGGGAGTGTCTGAGGTGTACCTGGGAGGTCAGAGGTGTGCCTGGGAGTGTCAGAGGCACTTAGAGTGTCACAGGTGCACCTGGGGAGGTGAGGTGCACCTTGGCGTGTCTGAGCTGTACCTGGGAGTGTCAGAGGTGTACCTGGGAGTGTCAGAGGGTACCTGGGAGGCTGAGGTGTTCCTGGGAGGTCAGGGTGTACCTGGGTGTGTCAGCGATGTATCTGGGAGTGTCATTGGTGTACCTGAAAGCATCAGGGTGTACCCGAAGTGTCAGCGGTGTACCTGTGAGTGTCATTGGTGTACCTGGAGGTTGTACCAGGAGGGTCAGTAGTGTACCTGGGAATGTCATTGGTGTACTTGGAAGTGTCAGGGGTGTACCTGGAAGTGTCAGGAGGTGTACCTGGGAGTGTCTGGAGGTGTACCTGGGATTGTCAGGGTGTAACTGGGAGTGTCAGGTGTGCCTGGCAGTGATAGCGGGTACCTGGGAGTGTCAGAGGTGTACCTGGGAGGTCAGAGATGCACCTGGGAATGTCCAAGGTGTACCTAGAAGTGTCTGGAGGTGTCCACCCCACACCTCTGGAAACCTTCTCACCTTCCTGACACTCCCAGGCTGACACCCCCAGGTACTTAACAATTCTGTCACACTCTCTGACACTCTGTCAGCACTTTCGACACTTCCTGACTCTCAGGCACACTCTGACAAAATTTGAGAATTTCCTGACACTTGGGATACATTCTGACACCCCAGGCACACCATCACACCCTCAGCACCTCACATTCCCAGGCCACCACTGGACACTTGCCTGACACCCCAGGCACTTTTGACGCTGCCACGTACTCCTACGACACTCCTAGGAACACCTTGACACTCCCAGGTACACCTGGGAGTGTCGGAGGTGTACCTGGGAGTGTCACAGTTGTAACTGGGGGTGTCAGACGTGTACCTGGGAGTGTCAGATGTGCACCTGTTAGTATCGGAGGTGTACCTGGGAATATCGGAGGTGTACCTGGGAGTGCCAGAGGTGTACCTGGGAGTGTCGGAGGTGTACCTGGGAGTGTCAGAGGTGTAACTGGGGTGTGAGAGGTGTACCTGGGAGCGTCAGATGTGTACCTGGGAGGTCAGGGGAGAACCAGGAGTGTAAGGTGTACCTGGGAGGTCAGGAGGTGTACCAGGGAGTGTCAGGAGGAGTACCTAGGAGTGTCAGAGGTGTACCTGGGAGGTCGGAGGTGTACCTGGGAGTGTCAGAGGTTAGTGGTGTACCTGGGAGGTCAGGAGGTGTACCTGGGAGTGTCATTGGTGTACCTGGGAGTGTCAGAGGTGTACCTGGGAGTATCAGAGGTGTACCTGGGATTGTCAGAGGTGTACCAGGGAGTGTCAGAGGAGTACCTGGGAGTATCGGAGGTTTACCTGGGAGACGGGAGGTACCTGGGCGTGAGAGGTGTACCTGGGAGTGTCAGGAGGTGTACCAGGGAGTGGCCAGAGGTGTACCTGGGAGTGTCAGATGTGTACCTGGGAGTGTCGGAGGTGTACCTGGGAGTGTCAGAGGTGTACCTGGGAATGTCAGGAGCACCTGGGAGGTCAAAGGTGTACCTGGGAGTGTCAGGAGGTGTACCTGGGAGGTCAGAGGTGTACCTGGGAGGTGGAGAAGTGTACCTGGGAGTGTCTGAGGTATACCTGGGAGAATCGAGGTGTACCTGGAAGCATCGGAGGTGTACCTGGGAGCATCGGAGGTACCTGGAAGTATCGGAGGTGTATCTGGGAGGCCTGGAGGTGTACCTGGGAGTGTCAGAGGTGTACCAGAGAGTGTCAGTGGAGTACCTGGGAGTGTCAATGTGCACCTGGGAGTATCGGAGGTGTACCTGGGAATATCGGAGGTATGGGAGTGCCAGGAGGTGTACCTGGGAGGCGTCGGAGGTGTACTGGGAGGTCAGCAGGTGTAACTGGGAGTGTCTGAGGTGTACCTGGCAGGTCAAAGGTGTACCTGGGGTGCTGGAGGTACCTGGGAGGTTGGGATGTGTACCTGGGAGTGTCGGAGGTGTACCTGGGGCCAGAGGTGGCCAGTGGAGTACCTGGGAGTGTCAAAGGTGTACCTGGGAGTGTCAGAGGTGTACCTGGGAGGTCAGAGGTGCACCTGGGAGTGTGGAGAAGTGCACCTGGGAGGTGGAGGTGTACCTGGGAGTGTCGGAGGTGTACCTGGGAGTGTCAGAGGCACCTTGGAGTGTGAGAGGTACCTGGGTGTA
>NW_024753497.1:0-15162 GCF_018991925.1 Homarus americanus | reverse complement strand
CTAAGTCCACAACACATGAAAAAAATACTAAGTCCACACATGAAATTATTATAAGTCCATAAAGGATGGAAAATTTTCTAAGTCCACAACACAGGAAAAAAAACTAAGTCCACACAACAACAAAAAAATACTAAGTCCACAACACATGAAAAAAATACTAAGTCCACACAACAAAAAAATACTAAGTCCACACAACAAAAAAATACTAAGTCCACAACACAGGAAAAAAAAACTAAGTCCACAACATGAAAATTTTTCTATGTCCACAAAGAACGAAAAATTTACTAAGTCCACACAACCAAAAACATACTTAGTCAACACCACAAAAAATACTAAGTCCACACACCATGAAAAATTTTCTAAGTCCACAACATGAAAATTATTCTATGTCCACAAACAACGAAAAATTTTCTAAGTCCACAACACAGGAAAAAAAACTAAGTCCACACAACAACAAAAAAATACTAAGTCCACACACCATGAAAATTTTCTAAGTCCACACAACATGAAAATTTTCTAAGTCCATAAAGGATAAAAAAATTTTCCAAGTCCACAAACATAAATTAGTCCAATTCCACAAGAGGAAAAAAAACTAAGTCCACAAAGACAATATTTCAAACTCCACAAACAAAGACAATATTTCAAAGCACAAAATATGAAAAATATACCAAGTCCACACACATTGAAAATTATTACAAGTCCACAGGATAAAATAATACTAACTCCACAACATATGAAAATTTTTCTAAATCCACAAACAATGACAATATTTCCAAATACAAAATTTCTAAAGTCAACAAACAATAAAATAATACAAAGTCCACAAACATCAAAAATATAATAAGTCCACAATCGATGAAAATTATTCAAAGTCCACATACATTAACATTTATTCTAAGTCCACAAACATTGAAAATTATTACAAGTCCACACAAGTTAAAATAATACTAACTCCACAAACAATGAAAAAATACTAACTCCACAACATATGAACATTTATCCAAGTCCACAAACAATGAAAATTTTTACAAGTCCACACACGATACAAAATTATTCCCGGTCCACGGACGTAATACATTAATACGGAGCCGCAGACGATAAAACATTTTCTATATCCACAAAATATTCAAAGTCCACAAACGATAAAATAATAACAAGTCCACAAACAGAAAAAACATACCAACTACACATACACAAAGGCTAAAATAATACTAACTCCACAAACATCATAAATTATTCCAAGTCCACATACATTAAAAATTATTACAAGTCCACACAACATGACAAAAATACTCAGTCTACATTGAAAATTATTCAAAGTCCACAAACGATAAAATAATAACAAGTCCAAATACATATTAATTATTCAAAGTCCACACAGGATCAATTAATACTAAGTCCACAATCATTATACATTATTCAAAGTCCACATAAATTGAACATTATTCCAAGTACACAAACAATAAATTATTCAAACTCCACAAAATATTCAAAGTCCACACAACATAACAAAATATTCAAATATCCACAAACATCATTAATTATTCAGTCCACATAAATTGAACATTATTCCAAGTACACAAACAATAAATTATTCAAAGTCCACAAAATATTCAAAGTCCACAGAAATTGATCATTATTCCAAGTACACAAACAATAAATTATTCAAAGTCCACATACATTAAAAGTTATTCTAAGTCCACAAACAATGAAAATTTTTACAAGTCCACACACGATACAAAATTATTCCCGGTCCACGGACGTAATACATTAATACGGAGCCACAGACGATAAAACATTTTCTACATCCACAAAATATTCAAACTCCACAAACGATAAAATAATAACAAGTCCACAAACAGAAAAAACATACCAAGTACACATACACAAAGGCTAAAATAATACTAAGTCCACAAACATCATAAATTATTCAAAGTCCACATACATTAAAAATTATTACAAGTCCACAGAGGATACAAATTATTCTAAGTCCACACAACATGACAAAAATACTCAGTCTACATTGAAAATTATTCAAAGTCCACAAACGATAAAATAATAACAAGTCCACATACATATTAATTATTCAAAGTCCACAATCATTATACATTATTCAAAGTCCACATAAATTGAACATTATTCCAAGTACACAAACAATAAATTATTCAAACTCCACAAAATATTCAAAGTCCACACAACATAACAAAATATTCAAATATCCACAAACATCATTAATTATTCAGTCCACATAAATTGAACATTATTCCAAGTACACAAACAATAAATTATTCAAACTCCACAAAATATTCAAAGTCCACAGAAATTGACAATTATTCAAAATACACAAACAATGAGACATTTTCAAAGGATAACAAATATTCCAATTCCACACAAGATACAAAATTATTCAAAGTCCACACGGGATAAAAAATTAGTCCGATTCCACCGGCGTAATACGTTATTCCGAGTTCGCGTGCGTCGATAATTATTGCCGGTCCTCGGACCCGACGCGTAAATTTCCCGTTCCACAAAAGGCAAAACAAATTCAAAGTCGACAAACATTATCAATTATTCAAAGTCCACAAAGGTTAACAATTTCAAGTCCACAAACAACTACAGGTTGTAACTCTCTAGTCCGGCATTCTGTGCTCCGCAAACTCCCGTGGTCCGGAACAATTTTACTTTCTCCAACAGGTACATAGGCAGTTTTTTTTTTTTTTTCTTGGAAATTATCATTATTATAGCAGGAGTATTAAATTTTGGCCCATCACACCCAAACGTGGGTCAGTGACTTATGCCCAGGTGGGCTAATCCCCTAAAAAACAAAAAACCCAGCAAATTAAGGTTTGTTTACATCCAGCACTTCAGCTGCTCTCTCTCTCTTTGTCTATAGAGTACAACATTTAACCCTTCAGCAATAAATAAGTGTTGCTTTCATATTCTTATGTAGAATAATGACGATATCTTTTCACATGTGCGCACTTACGTATGCGCACTCACTTTTTTTATGGTTAACTACTTATATTGTTCCATTTTTTAACATTAAATAACATTACACGTACTTCAAACGAGCATATTAATTTTTTTACATTAATTTTACTGCAGCTAAAATCAGGGTCTTATTTTCTTCAGTTTTATATGTACAACCAATCGGTCACTGGTTTTGTGAGCTTTAACGTAAACGATGCCGGCAGCCGTCTCGTCTCGTCTCCTCTGATATTCCACGTATTAATAATAAATTCTAGTGTTAATTTTGCACACACAAACATTAATTCAATAAAAACAAATTCACAAACATCAATTACAATATATATGAACAGTAAATAAGTGTTGCTTTCGTATTCTTACGTAAAGTAATGACGATATCTTTTCGCATGCCCACTTACGCGCGCGATCTCTTTTTTTTCTTTACCGTTATCGTTAGCTACTTCTATTGTTCCATTTATTAACATTACTTAAAACAACCATAGTCATTTGACTACAGCTACAGCCAAGGTCTTATTTTCTTCTCTTTTATATGTAGAACCAGTCAGTCACCGGTTTTGTAATCGACGAAAACAATGCCGTGTGTTTTAATATTCTACGTATTATTAATGAATTGTATTGCTCATTTTGCACACAAACAGTAATTCAATAAAAAAGACATTCAATAATGATTCTTTTCTACACGAGAGAAATGACGCTCTTTACGCGATTGTGCCAGTCGTCTGCACGTTGGCGGGCCGTTCAAACCCGTCGAAATTCCACTTTCCGCCGTCAAAATTTCTATTTATTTATTTTTGGCTCTGTTCCAATAAAATACGTTAAGAATTAAAAACTCTCCAAATTTCACGAGCTACTATACGACATTTAACCCTTCAATATGTCTTCAAAGAGGCCGTGATGCAGAGAAAGTGGTGCTAGTGCTTCCAAGCATAAGCACAAGTCACTATCTATCCAGGAAAAGGGTCAATTTCCATGGTCCGGTCCCGAGGTTGCCCGACTAGAGGTACGACATTTCGGTCCACAAAATATCTCACTTATTCAAAGTCCACATACATGCAACACATTTTCCAAATCCACAAACCAAAATAATTTCAAACTGCACAAATGACTATACTATAATCAAACAACAACAACAAGTCAAAACATTTTTCAAACTACAAATAACTTCAATCAATTACAAACAAACATATACAAGTCTACAAATATTCGAAGACGACCGATCCGCGGACGATTGACTTTCGTCGACGACGCCACATTTTTTACGACTCCGCGAACGAATCTACGACGACAAAAAATAACTCCGCGACTCCGGCCGTTCCGGTCGATTCCGACGACGCCAAACTCCCGACAAAATATTCCCGGTGCGCAATTGACACCCTTCAAATTAAAACCAATAACTATTCCACAATAAACAATTTCACAAGTCCACAACATTAACTTACACTCTTCAACTATTTCCCGATATATAACTGCCCAAACCCGACGCGACCGCGTATTCAAACTACAGACGGTACGTGCATTCTCGTCCTCGATGACAGTTACTTTCCAAATCTAAATAGAACTCCTCCTCTTCTTAACAACAACATTTAGTCAAATATCAACACAATATATCTAATTCACACTCACAACATATATATAACAACAAATAAATACAATCCAACATACACACAGCAGCAGTAATACAACCACAAATTCAATTGGTAACAACAAACATATACAGGAACACAAAAACAACCAACAAATGGGAGTAACAACAGGATCAAGAGCAATGGGAGGGTGAGAAACAACAAGGGAATCACAATCAAACAGAGGAGGAGAAGGAACAGACGCAGAACAAGCCAAAGAATAAACGAGGAAGACATATGGCGAAGAGGAGGAGTAAAAGAAGGAAACAGGAAGAAGAAGAGGACGGACAGAAGCAGGTAGGGGGGAGAAAAACGAAGGGAGTTGCAATGAAACGGAGGGAAAAGAAGCCGCACGACAAACACGTCAAAAAAGGAGGAGGAGGACGGGGAGGCAGAGGGAAAAGACAAAAAAGGGAGGGCTTACAAATTAAACATTGTGCTCGTATTCCTTCCCCTACTCGTCCAACAAATTTTATTATTATACAAACGCCTTCACAATAAACACCTTAACACGAGTGGAGCAACACGGAGTACGGGTGAACGAGTATAAATTCATCCCACAAATATATTACTGCTGCATTACGTATTTCCTTACCGGTAGATGTCGCGGTCTCAAAATAGGTACCCACGCGCACTCCACGACTGCCCGCTCTCAAACGCACTGCCACAATTACGTAAAACTAATACACCTGTCGAACCTTCCCGCCATTTCAAACACGCGACTCTTAGTTAAATCTACTTCCAAATCATTCTTTACGCATCTCGCGGGTATACTTTCGTTTGTGCGCCGCCTCGTCTCCGTCCGTTCTCCGTCGGTCCTCTTTCCCGTCCCGTAAACGGACCCCGATCGACCGTCGTCCGTATCCGCACGCGCCCGCACCCGCCGCTTTACGTACGACCCTTTCCTAAACCGCCATTTACTAAATTCGTCGTCGTCCGTCCCACGTCGAAAGGTTATTGCGATCGTCGCTTCCGCCAATTCCTCTACCGCGCGACTTCTTTACAATCCCCGTCGCATCCGTTTCTCACAATTACGCCGACTCGGCACTGACGAGTCAATTCCTTTAATACCCTACAAAATATATCATTCGTTGTCCCCCCCACCACCATCCTTATCACCTTTTACTTTATATCTTCACTAATATATAACTACTCTCTCTGTCCTAAAAAACCCACCAAATAGTCATCATTTCTCCATTCTTATCGGTTACCACAACAACACCATCTATGTCGGTCCGATCTCCCCCGTTCTTTTACTTTCAAAAGGCGCACTTCCCCGCCGCCGCCGCCGCGTTCTCTCGTATTTATGCTGCCGTTATTTACGGATGCGTCCCGCCACAAATGACGTGCGCGCCGCATTCCGTGACGTTCTACGATCGTAATCATCTCCCCAAATTAGTGCAAACACCTAGTGATCACAGGCAACATCTTCAATAAATTCATTCTCGACATGTATCGACTTCCTCCGTCTTCGCAGAGTCGGTCTCTAAAAACAATACTACAAACAACACGTACATTCATTTTACACGTTAAATCGTCTTTAAAACAATCGCGCCGGCCCGACATTGATGCGTGTCTCCTTCTGCGTTGACGAGTGTCTTCCCGCACTCGGGAGTGTGGCGTTCTTCCCGTGTTCCGGAGCATCTTCCTCGCGCGTCGACCGGTGTCTTCGTCCGCAGTCGACGAGCGTCTTCGTCCTCGGTTCCCGAATGTCTTCGTCCGGACCGCTCTCGTGCGCCGACTGTACGAGCCGTCTCCGACTCGTATCGGCGCGCTCCTCCGCAACTGAAACGGACAAATTACTGTCAAAATATATCGACAATTATCTACTATTACAAATTCTACTAATTCCCAAACAAACTTCATCTAAGTTCATTCTTTCTACAGTATACCTATACACAAACATATCTACACACTATTGCCAACTAAAACACACAGGCATACTCGACTACCCCACAATTACGTCCCGCACAAATTACTCCTCCCGCTCGTGCCGTACGCGGGCGCCGACGTCGCGCTCTGCCGTATCTCCGTAAATACCCGCGACCCCGTCGCCTAATACAAAATCAAACTCGACGCTCCTCCACCCGTCGGTACGGTGTGCTCGTCGCCACCTCCCATACTTAACGATTATCAAAAAACATACAATATACCTATACATAACATAATATTAATTGTACATATTCGTACCATTCCCAAGAACTCGAGAAATCTATAAGACGATTGGGAAAGTCCACTCGATCCGGACCGAATGTACGTCGTGCTCTCGAGATCGTACCATTTACGTCTGTGAACGTCTAGCGAACGTAACTTCCGCGACGACGGAGATCCGGTACGAGGATAAACGTGTTGGCGGTGAACCAAAAACTATACGGCGAGTTCTGCTATAACGCGTGTTTTGACGACGCGATTTATGAATTGAGGAACGATATTTGTAAAACGCGAACTCGTTTCCTCCGACGCGATTCCACTCGAACGATTGTTATGGCTTCGGTTCACGTTCGACATCGCGTGTTCAATTGAGTTATGTGTTTTGTTTGTGAACAATTGCAGAAATAATGTATGTAATATTTATGTATACAGTATACCTATATATTATAAGTCAATTGTAAAATTTTACATAAAAGAGACAATCAAATTACATAGCGTTTTACACCGGCGCTCTCTTTACATCACACAGTGTTTACGGTTCACGTTCGACTTCGCATATTCAATTGATTTTTGTGTTTTGTTTGTGAAGAATTGCAGAAATAATTTATGTAATATTTATGTATACAGTAAACCACTCACAAGGTCCTACAGTGACAACAAAGGGAAAGTGACCTCGACTGTGACCGTCTGTGCCTATTTTTAGCCGTCCTTGTGGTCGGTAATGCATATCGGTATATTTACTGATCATAATACTTATCTCCTATAAATAATTCATTTGAAATTTATTTTTGGGCAAAGAATATTCGGTAAATGACTGCGTTAATTCTTGAAACTACCCACATTGGTAAATTTAGGACATAAATGATGAACGGAAGTCACGTCACGGATTCGGAGTTTGGTCCTTAACGATCGCCATAAATGTACATTACCGGGTATAATGGTAGCCTCCCTTTTTCCAGAAAAAAGTATATAAATTAAAGAAAATACTTGCAGCATATTTAATATATTACAGTATATTATAAATAAATAAATCAACAAATAAATTCAAATTCCCTTATCATCCTGTGTTATAAACTCGAGTCCCCGAGCGAGTACACAAAAAGAAAACGGACGACCGACACATCCTCGAGTGGATAGAGAACGGACATCTCTACTGGGGGACTCGAACGTTTCTCGTGTTTTGTGGGCGCTGTAGCATAAGATGAATATGTAAATTGTAAAAATTTAAATAAAAGAGAAAAACAAAATAAGTAGCGTTTAAAGTGTACTTTACATTGTGGCTTGGCGCAGGGTTATGCAGTGTTTACAGTTCACGTTCGACATCGCAAGTTCAATTGATTTATGTGTTTTGTTTGTGAAGAATTGCACAAATAATTTATGTAATATTTATGTATACAGTATACCTCTACAGTATATGTAAAATTTTAAATAAGAGAAAAACAAAATACATAGCGTTTTAGACCCGCGCGCTCTGTTTACTCCACACTTTGTTTGAAACACGTGTGAAATTTTTAAGTGTCCTCGGTGATTACTGTTTCTCCAATTTTGTGACTATGGAAAAGAAGAATATCTCTGGGAAGCACTCTGGTGATCATAAAAGAAAGGCTATAACACTCGAAGAAAAGCTTGATGTTTCATGACTCCTCAACATCAATCTTCTCCCCCATCAAGTTATATTCAGATTTTTTCAAGGTCAAGTGTAACATTTACTGTATGATTTCAATATTAGATATCAATGTAACATTTATTTAGACTGTACTACGAAATTTTTGTCGATTTGGAGTAATCTGCACCTAACCCTATTTTCTCCATAAGCCCTGTCATTTCTATTACACGAATTTCTATAACACGATGTTTTACAAGAACACAACTATCGCATTATAGCAGAACTACCCGTACTCGAAAGGAAACGTCTCGTATGCATCCGCGTAAACTCGATACGCCTCGTCTCCTCGGGACGTGTACGGCGATGAGGATAATCTTACGTCTGCGTTCAAATGGTGCAATGTGTCTGAGGAGGATCCCTAATTACACTTTTAAGGGAAGTGCATATACCCACGCCACGAACTTTCGGCTTCTGTTCCGAGGGATCGTCCCGTGTACCCGCCTCCGGCGTGCCGCGTTCCTATTATGACCCGCAATGTGCATACAATAACGCCTACTTGCAATACAGTATAAAACATAGGACATAAATACATATACCTCATCCTCCATTACAAGCTACTACATTCTTAACCCTTACACCCAGGTGACGTCCATCTGGTCTCCCCTTTGTGGAGGAGGGGGTGGGGAGAATTCATCTTGTTTCTCGATTTATCCCAATAGGAAGGGAGGGGGAAGTGCCAGCAGCACCCTAACCCTTGGCTTAAACTCCCATTTTTTAATAATACTTTTCATATTGTATCCAACACTTTTAGACCAGATATGACACCTTCAATTCTATATCTCTATGCTAAATTAAGTACTCTCATTATAACACTTGTAATGTCCGTCCCTCTACGCATTTTCGATGGCACCCGAGTCTCGTCGTCGGTCGCATTTTCATTTCTCCCTCGTTATCTTTACGTTCTACTACTCTTTTACTCGTAAATTCCCGTCTTATTTCCTCTCGGTAACCGGTCAAAACTTCCTTCGATATTTCGTCGACGACGCGCCGCTTAATAAATTCTCGTCTCCCTTAAAAACCTTCCACTTACTCTACGCAATTCCTACGGAGACGCCGAGGCACGCCACATACGCATTCCTATTCTTCAGAGAACCATTAAGTAAATACCGTACACTGCGATATAAACATTACAATACGGCGTCGTCCGACATTCTCACCCGCGGTTCGAGCGGCGTCCTCGGCCGGGGTCCGTCGAGTCGCCGGTCCGCACAAAAATGACGTTTCTGACTCCCGTCGGGTGACTGCAAATGAAAAATTAAGGTTAAAAAATATACATAGTCAATTAGGCATGCAAATTATACATGAACCCTTGACACCTAACCCAAATATCTGAGTACATTCTCTAAAGACCTGGATACATTTGCCAAACATACACTTTCCATTGGAAAATCTTACATACTTAGGCAGCCACCAAACGGGGAGATACCACCTCCGCAGACAATATTGGAAGCGTAATGTGTCGTCCGTGGTAGATCTTCCTGCTACGTGGCATCCCTAAAATTGTGACCGAGTCCCGGGTCGCTCGTCTGACTCTCTGTCTCGATTGTTTCTCTTACAACACAACATAAATCTATTGTTCCTCACTTTTGATTTTTTTTTCCATTTTGTATTTCTTTAAGGTTCTTCAGTATTATTGTTACATATAAACTAGGTTACCCCATATTTATGGCAATATGTTTTATTTTACTTGTGCAATAATGCGCCACTTTGAATGCGCACGCGTGTTTTGGTTTCGTTTTTACGGACGGTCCCGAAAATATACCGGAGAGAGCGTCGTCGTTTGTGTCGTCGTCTGAGCCTCTCGCATCATATTTCGTTGATATCCACCAAAAATGAACACTGTAACTTCAACAATTATTATTATTATTACATTTTCGCCCCGATGTGGGTCGGTGACCCGTGCCCGGGTGGGCTAATTCCCATAAAAAAAATACGTATTATTTATTTACTTTGCACTCTTATACGTACGAGTGTCGACGAAATTAATCTGCCGTTATTTACGCGATCTCATTTCTTGCGCACTTTCGACGGTTCGACGCGTGCCCTCGTTCTACTCCGGATGCACGTCAAATACCCGACGACGACGACGACGACCCCTCCGGGAACGTCGTAGCGTCGACCTCCGGCGCGCCCCGCGACGAGAAGACCGCTCCGGAATTTCGACGAGACGTCACGTCGAACGGCGTTCCGGACTATACCCTCGACGATGACTGCGAGTGGCCTCGGACCAAACCCCACGCCTCCCGAGACACGGTCGAGTGAGGCTTCGGTCTCCGTGCTCGCCGATCGCCGCAATATAATACCAATTAAAACACTGCACTGTATGGCAAGTCTACCCTACAATGAATCCCCAAATCTGCTGTACCAAACATTCACTTGCCTAAAACGGTTAGCACAGACACATCCACCCAGGCAAAAGAGGGGACTTCAATCGACTACTCTTGTTACGGCGGAGGAGCCGCGCGCTCGGTCCGTGGGCGTCAAACCCGAGCGTTCCTTTAATCGCGGGCTGTGGTTCCGCCGGAAGATGCCGTTCCTTAGTTTCTGCAACGTGAAAGCCCGTCCTCCCAATTTCTCGCACGGCAACCGCCGGACGCGACCGCCTGCCGATGCCCTCTGGGTCCCACGCCACCCAAACAAACCCACCTAACTTTAGTAAATGGAAACGTACGTGCCCGAGAGTGGCGTACGAGTATTCTACGCGTGTCGCCGCATTATTCTCCCGCCGAATGCATTCGCCGCTGCGCATTTCGATGCGTTTTCCATTGAAGGACTAGGGTGTGGTTAGCAAATTATTTGTTCCTCTAATTGACATATATACAACTTATAAACCCTTCTTCACACTCACAATTTATAATTATAGTCACATATTTTATAGCAAACTCCAATAAACTTATCTAATATTTATCCCATTAATATCAACACTAATAACTGGTCACTTCGACTAAGTGTGTGTAGTGTAATTGTAATCACACAAAATGGTACATTATTAATAAGGTGACCATCATATACTATAAAACTTATTAAATAAAACACAAAAAAGGAACGACAGGTGCTAGGAGAGAAAGGTGGTATGTGGAGGGAAGGGATAGAGGGGTGGAAGGGAAGGATAATAGATAAGGAAAGGAAGAATGGTACGTGAAGAAAGGGAGGGGGGACAGATGGTGGGATAGAGGGGTGGAAGGGAAAGATAATAGATGAGGAAAGGAAGAGTGGTAAGTGGAGGGAGGGATACATTTAGCTGGAGGTAGAGGGAACAAGGGGTGGTATAGTCGTCAAACTATCCGTTAATCTTTAACGTCGTGTACTCGGAGCTTCCGTCTTCTCGAGTGCCGGAGCGGGTCGCCGCAGTTGTTTTGGGGGTCGACCGCCGGGCAAGTTTTAGCATTCTTACTCAATGAAATACTGTACATTACAAATACACGTATAATATGACCTTAAGCTAAAATAACCGTTGACTGAGCTTTAGTTATCCTTAAAATAGCATCCATAAAAATAGAAAAACACGTAGGTTATTCTCGACGATCGTCTCGCGTCGGAGAGCGGCACTCGCCGACCCGTCTCCGGAGCGACGATCTACGGTCGTTCTTCGTGTCCTTCTCCCGGATCGCGCTTCCGCTGCCCGAGGCGACTTCTTCTGTGGGTTAAGTTTGTGATGTGAATGCTGCCTGCATTTAATAATTATACTGCACTACATCTATACAACCATTGCATAGGGTATTATAAATCAATCATAATGCCCTCGTAAAATATCGTGTTGATCATTTTTAATTTGTGTCGTGTACCGGTAAGCAGAGTGTCGAGTGGCCGGAGGTGTGTCCCGGGCCGACGGCGAGACGATACCCTACGTGATGGAACTAATCTACGATCGTAACTAGTCTATTGCTAGAAAATGCAATATACTGCACGCGAGACTACGTAAACGAGTACTTCTCGCAAACGACGACGGACCGTACGACTGCGCAATACGGGCCGAATCTCGAGCGGGCCCGCATCCGCGGACGGACCGCCCTCGGCGTGCCCGTCGACGGACACGCGCGCGACAAAAATCGCCACGACTATTTACTAAACGAAGAAACGGGACGTCGACGACCCGACGGCATTGTCGAATATTACGTCGTCGACGCGTTTACGTAAAATTGTTACCGGTCCCGCGTACGCGTCGGTGACGCGAGGCGCATTCCTAGAGAGCTAATAGCTTTAAACCAAATTTGGACTCAATTAAAGTGGTTTCAATGGAACAATTTACTTTGGTACTCGAGACTAACACAAAATACTAAAAAGACCCAATATACCCAAATGCACCTCGGCCCATCTCCTACAAAACATCGTTTTTGTAGTATCGCGTTAAAACGGACGCTCGTAAATCGACGCGGCTAAAATTACGAGACGCGAAATGGCCCGTTTACTCGTGATCGGATTCGCGGCAAGATGGGGAGGAGGGTTATCGGTTTGACAGTTGATGCCAAGGTCTAGAGCTTATTTATTTATCTGTCCTTAACAGTGACTTTCAGGTTTTCTCTTATGAAATATCACTAAACTGACTTGGAAGAATATAATTAAC
Organism: Homarus americanus; assembly: GCF_018991925.1. Lineage (NCBI taxonomy): Eukaryota > Metazoa > Arthropoda > Malacostraca > Decapoda > Nephropidae > Homarus > Homarus americanus. The sequence goes on along the minus strand of NW_024753497.1, from coordinate 2,171 downwards.
ATTGCTGGAATTCTTATAAAATTGTGATTACTTTGAATATAAACATGCTATAGTTCACATACAAATTTTAGTTGTAACTAATTTTATTACAAAGGGCTACAAATTTTTATCTCTTGTGCAAAATATACAACGTTTATGTTAAAATTATTAGCCGTCTTGTAACGATTTTAGCAATGCAAATTAAATTCTAACTTTTGTCTGTGATATTACTTAAGATAAAGCCCGGCGACACCGACGGTTGGCGCCCGGGTCTGTGGCGCATTTTTTCCCGGCCGGGAAATGACCCGGGTGAATATAATTAACATTCTTGGGATTCTTGTAACATACTGATTAATTTGTATATAAACATGCTATAATTTCCACTAGACATAACAATTTTAGTACCCAAATCAAATTAGTACAACAAAACTCCAGCTTTGCACTAAGGTCAATTATTTCTTTTAGTATGCTGTGTGCATGAAAATAAATGAAGAAATTGATGTAAATCTACCCAAAAATACAGTTCAAAAACTTTATATTATAAAATGTACTACAGTACTGTACACTAACGTACAACAATTTTTATCTCTCGAGCAAAATATATGACGTTAACATTCAAATTATTGGCTGTCTTGCAAGGATTCCAGCAATGCAAATTATAATCTCCTAACTTTAGTCTGAAATATTATGTAAGATAAAAACTGTAAGCCTAAAACCCTGGCTCAACAGATGGGGGAGAGAGTTAAGAGGAGATGTTTGACAGTTTGAGCCGAAGGTCTCTGTGAGTTTATTTAACAGTCCTACTAAGCTTCTCTCATTTTAAAATGCCAGTGAAATGACCTGGTACAATATAATTAACATTGCTGGGATTCTTGTAACATACTGATTAATTTGAATATAAACATGCTGTAATTTGCACCGGACATAACAATTTTTGTACCGTAATCAAATTAGTACAACAATGCTCCGGCTTTGCACCGAGGTCGTTTATTTCTTTTACGTTTCTTTTATTGTGGTGTCTGCATGTAAATGGATGAAAATAAATGAAGAAATTGATATAAATCTACCCAAAAATACAGTTGAAAAACTTTATATTATAAAATGTACTACAATTTTTATATCTTCAACAAAATACAGTATATATATAATGTTTATATTCAAATTATTGGCTGTCTTGCAAGGATTCCAGCTATGCAAATTGTAATCCCCTAACTTTAGTCTGAGATATTATATAAAATAAACACCTTAAAGCATAAAGTTATCACCAATGTTTTGTCTGGGAACACAAGGAGGGAGGTAGCCAGCGAGCAGGGGGGGGAAGTGAGGTGACAATGTCTTTATTTATTTGAGATAAGATTTGACAGTTGGCGCTGAAGGCCCGAGTGTTTATTTATCATTACTTAAGAGTGACTAAGCTCTTCTCATAATTTGCCACCCAAACGACCTGGGTGAATATAACTTGTAAGATAGTATTTGAATATCTGTGTAAACAATCTATATTTGCCATAGACATAACAATTTAAGTACCGTAATCGTTTAGTACACGTACAGTAAGGGTTTGCACTCGGGTCCATTGTTAACCGAGGGACCGCTGTAATTGCAGTATACTTATACTGTACAATATTGACTAAATTCACTAGATAACGTACATCACTAATGGTCGGTAAAACTTGTCAAGTCTCTCGGTATGAGTGGCACGTGTTAGTGCTCGAGTCTCCCGTCGTGGAAGTCCGTTTTCTCTCCCTTCGGGATGCCCGAGTCCATTTTCTCTTAATCTTAGAGTGCAGTGCACCAGAGACTTCGTTATTCCTCAGTAATGACACAGAATTTCAAATTGCAACTAGGGTTGCAATTGTTGAGGCAACTAGATATGTCCGATTACAGCAAATGTGTTATTGTCAATTTGTAGGTGAAAGATTTTATCCTCAATAGATGTAGGTTAACATTACACCTGGAGGAAAATGCTTACTAAAGCCTAAGGAATGATATTCCTTTAACACATAACATCTAGCCAGTACGGGAAGGATCGTCGTGTCTCCATCAGGGGGGTCTTGGAGTGGTGGTCCAGCAGGCATCACGGAAGTGTTTTTTCGAGGGGGGGCACGGACGTACGGTCGGCCTTTCACATACGCGGGTTTAGCATTCACGGATTCGCAAATACGCGGATTGCCCCGCCAGAGGAATATTCTGTA
>NW_024753496.1:0-51446 GCF_018991925.1 Homarus americanus | reverse complement strand
AAAGTCCCCTGATCGAGGTTAACAAAGCCTCCTGATCTAGTATAACAAAGTCCCCTGATCGAGTATAACAAAGTCCCTTGATCTAGTATAACAAAGGCCCCTGACCGAGTATAACAAAGGCCCCTCATCGAGTATAAGAAAGTCTCCTGATCGAGTATAACAAAGCCGCCAAATAGAGTATAACAAAGTCCCCTGGTCGAGTATAACAAAGTCCCCTTATCGAGTAAAACAAATTCCCGTAATCGAGTATAACAAAGGCCCCTGGTCGAGTATACCAAAGTCCCCTGATCGAGTGTAACAAAAGTCCCCTAATCGAGTATAACAAAGTCCCCTAATCGAGAATAAAAATGTCTCCTGGTCCAGCGTAACAAAGTCCCCTGATCGAGTATAAATAAGTCCCCTGGCCCAGTATAACAAAGTCCCTAGATCGAGCATACCAAAGTCCCCTGATCGATTATAACAAAGTCCCCCGGTCGAGTATAGCAATGGGCCCTGATCGAGTAGGACAAAGACCTCTGATCGAGTATAACAGAGCTCCCTGGATGAGTATAACAAAGTCCCCAGATCGAGCATAAGAAAGTCCCCTAATCGATTATAACAAAGTCCCCTGATCCTAGTATAACAAAGCCCCCTGGACGAGTATAACAAAGTCCCCTGAACCGAGTATAACAAAGTCCCCTGATCGAGAATAACATATCCCCTGATCGAGTATAACAAAGTCCCTGGTGGAGTATAACAAAGTCCCCAGGTCGGGTATAACAAAGTTTTCTAATCGAGGATAACATAGGCCCCTGGCCGAGTATAACAAAGTCCTCTGATCAAGAATAACAAAGTCCCCTGATCGAGGATAACAAAGTCACCTAATCAAGTATAACAAAGTCCCCTGATCGTGTATAACAAAGTACCCTGATCGAGTATAACATATCCCATGATCGAGAATAACAAAGTCCTCTGGTCGAGTATACAAAGTCCCCTGATCAAGTATAACAAAGGCCCCTCATCGAGTATAGCACAGTCCATTGGTCAAATATAGGAAAGTCCACTGATCGAGTATGACAAAGTCCCCAGATCAAGTATAAAAGAGTACCATGGTCGAGTATAACAAAGTCCCCTGATCGAGTGTAACAAAGTCCCCTGTTCGAGCATAGCAAAGTCCCTTGGTCGAGTATAACAAAGCCCCCTCATCGAGTATAACAAAGGCCCCTAACCGAGTATAACAAAGTCCCCTGATTGAGTATAACAAATCCCTCTGGTTGAGTATAACAAAGTCCCCTGATCGAGTATAACATATCCCCTGATCGAGTATAACAAAGTCCTCTGGTCGAGTATAAAAATAGTCCCCCGATCGCGTATAACAAAGTCCCCTGATCGTGTATAACAAAGTCCCCTAATCGAGTATAACAAAGGCCCTTCATTGAGTATAACAAAGTCCATTGGTCAAGTATAAAAAAGTCCCCTGGTCGAGTATAACAAAGTCCCCTAATCGAATAAAACAAAGTCCTCTGGTCGAGTATAAAAAAGTCCCTGATCGAATATAACAAAGTTCCCTGCTCGAGTATAACAAAGTCCCCTGATCGAGTATAACAAATCCCCTCAACGAGTATAACAAAGTCCATTGGTCAAGTATAAAAAAGTCCCCTGGTCCAGTATAACAAAGTCCCCTGATCGAGTATAACATATCCCTTGATCGAGTATAACAACGTCTCCTGGCCCAGTTTAACAAAGACCCTAGATCGAGCATAACAGAGTCCCCTAATCGATTATAACAAATTCCCCTGGTCAAGTATAACAAAGGGCCCTGATCGAGTAAGACAAAGTCCCCTAGTCGAGCATAACAATGTCCAATGATCCTAGTATATCAAAGACCCCTGGACGAGTATAACAAAGTACCCTGAACCAAGTATAACAAAGTCCCTGATCGAGTATAACATATCCCCTGATCGAGTATAACAAAGTTCCTGGTGGAGTATAACAAAGTCCCCTGGTCGAGTATAACAAAATTTTCTAATCGAGTATAACAAAGTCCCCTCATCGAGTATAACAAAAGCCCCTCATCGAGTCCAAAAAAGGCCCCTAATCGAGTATAACAAAGTTCCCTGATCTAGTATAACAAAGGCCTCTGGTCGAGTATAACAAAGGCCCCTCATCGAGTATAACAATGTACCCTGATCGATTATAACAAAGCCGCCTAATCGAGGATAATAAAGTCCCCTGGTCGAGTATAACAAAGTCACCTGTTTGAGTCTAACATTAAGTCCCCTTATCGAGTATAACAAATTCCCCTTATCGAGTATAACAAAGTCCCCTTATCGAGTATAACAAAGTCCCCTGATCGAGTATCACAAAGGCCTCTAGTCGAGTATAACAAAGTCCACTGTTCGAGTATAACAAAAATCCCCTGATCGAGTATAACAACGTCTCTTAGCCCAGTTTAACAAAGTCCCCAGATCGAGCATAACAAAGTCACCTAATCGATTATAACAAAGTCCCTTGGTCGAGTATAACAAAGGGCCCTGATCGAGTAGAACAAAGTCCCCTGATCAAGCATAACAAAGTCCCCTGATCCTAGTATAACAAAGCCCCCTGGACGAGTATAACAAAGTCCCCTTATCGAGTAAAATATATCCCCTGATCGAGTATAACAGAGTCCCTGGTGGAGTATAACAAAGTCCCCTGGTCGAGTATAACAAAGTTTTCTAATCGAGTATAACAAAGGCTCCTCGTCGAGCATAACAAAGTCCTCTGATCAAGTATAACAAAGTCCTTTGATAGAGTATAAAAAAGTCCCCTAATCAAGTAAAAAAAAGTCACCTGATTGAGTATAACAAAGTCCTCTGATCGAGTATAACATATCCCCTGATCGAGTATAACAAAGTCCTCTGGTCGAGTATAACAAAGTCCCCTGATCGAGTATAACAAAGTCCCCTTGTCGAGTATAGCAAAGTCCCCTGATCGAGTATAACAAAGGCCCCTCATCGAGTATAAGATTGGTCATATATAGGAAAGTCCACTGATCGAGTATGACAAAGTCCCCTAATCAAATTCAAAAAAGTCCCCTGGTCGCGTATAACAAAGTCCCCTCATCGAGTATAACAAAGTCCCCTGGACGAGTATAACATATCCCCTGATCGAGCATAACAAAGTCTTCTGGTCGAGTATAAAAAAGTCCCCTGATTGCGCTATAACAAAGTCCCCTGGTCGTGTATAACAAAGTCCCCTGATCGAGTATAACAAAGGCCCCTCATTGAGTATAACAAAGTCCATTGGCCAAGTATAAAAACGCCCCTGGTCGAGTATAACAAAGTCCCCTGATCGTGTATAACAAAGTCCCCTGGTCAAGTATAGCATATCCCCTGATCGAATATAACAAAGTCCCTGGTGGAGTATAACAAAGTCCCCTGATCGAATATAACAAATTCTCCTGGTCGAGTATAACAAAGTTTTCTAATCGAGTATAACAAAGGCCCCTCATCGAGTATATCAAAGTCCTCTGTTTGAATATAACAAAGTCCCCTGATCGAGTATAACATATCTCCTGATCGAGTATAATAAAGTCCTCTGGTCGAGTATAACAAAGTCCGGTGATCGAGTATAACAAAGGCCCCTCATCGAGTATATCAAAGTCCATTGGTCAAATATAGGAAAGTCCACTCATCGAGTATAACAAAGTCCCCCGATCGAGTATAACAATGGCCTCTGGTCAAGTATGACAAAGTCCCCTGATCAAGTATAAAAAAGTCCCCTGGTCGAGTATAACAAAGTCCCCTAATCGAGTATAACAAAGTCCCCTGGTCGACTATAGCAAAGTCCCCTGATCGAGTTTAACAAAGCCCCCTCATCGAGTATAAAAGAGGCCCCTAATCGAGTATAACAAAGTCCCCTGGATGAGTATAACAAAGTCCCCTGATCAAGTATAACATATCCCCGGATTGAGTATAACAAAGTCCTCTTGTCAAGTATAAAAAAGTCCCCTGATCGAGTATAACAAAGTTCCCTGGTCGAGTATAACAAAGTTTTCTAATCGAGTATAACATGTCCTCTGGTCGAGTATAACAAAGTCCCCTCATCGAGTATAACAAAGTCCCCTGGTCGAGTATAACAATGTCCCCTCATCGAGTATAACAAAGGCCCCTCATCGAGTATAGCAATGTCCATTGGTCAAATATAGGAAAGTCCACTCATCGAGTATAACAAAGTCCCCGGATCGAGTATAACAATGGACTCTGGTCAAGTATGACAAAGTCCCCTGATCAAGTATAAAATGTCCCCTGGTCGAGTATAACAAAGTCCCCTAATCGAGTATAACAAAGTCCCCTGGTCGACTATAGCAAAGTCCCCTGGTCGAGTATAACAAAGTCCCCTGGTTGAGTATAACAAAGTCCCTGATCAAGTATAACATATCCCATGATTGAGTATAACAAAGTCCTCTGGTCGAGCATAAAAAAGTACCCTTATCGAGTATAACAATGTCCCCTGGTGGAGTATAACAAAGTCCCCTCATCGAGTATAACAAAGGCCCCTCATCGAGTATAACAAAGTCCATTGGTCATGTATAAAAAAGTTCCCTGATCGAGTATAACAAAGTCCCCTGGTCGAGGATAGCAAAGTCCCCTGATCGAGTATAAAAAAGCCTCATGATCGATTATAACAAAGTCCCCTAATCGGGTATAACAAAGCCCCCTGCTCGAGTATAACAAAGTCCCCTGGTCGAGTATAGCAAAGTCCCCTGATCGAGGTTAACAAAGCCTCCTGATCTAGTATAACAAAGTCCCCTGATCGAGGATAACAAAGTCCCTTGATCTAGTATAACAAAGGCCCCTGACCGAGTATAACAAAGTCCCCTCATCGAGTATAAGAAAGTCTCCTGATCGAGTATAACAAAGCCGCCTAATAGAGTATAACAAAGTCCCCTGGTCGAGTATAACAAAGTCCCCTTATCGAGTAAAACAAAGTCCCGTAATCGAGTATAACAAAGGCCCCTGGTCGAGTATACCAAAGTCCCCTGATCGAGTGTAACAAAAGACCCCTAATCGAGTATAACAAAGTCACCTAATCGAGAATAAAAATGTCCCCTGGTCCAGCGTAACAATGTCCCCTGATCGAGTATAAATAAGTCCCCTGACCCAGTATAACAAAGTCCCTAGATCGAGCATACCAAAGTCCCCTGATCGATTATATCAAAGTCCCCCGGTCGAGTATAGCAAAGGGCCCTGATCGAGTAGGACAAAGACCTCTGATCGAGTATAACAGAGCTCCCTGGATGAGTATAACAAAGTCCCCAGATCGAGCATAAGAAAGTCCCCTAATCGATTATAACAAAGTCCCCTGATCCTAGTATAACAAAGCCCCCTGGACGAGTATAACAAATTCCCCTGAACCGAGTATAACAAAGTCCCCTGATCGAGAATAACATATCCCCTGATCGAGTATAACAAAGTCCCTGGTGGAGTATAACAAAGTCCCCAGGTCGGGTATAACAAAGTTTTCTAATCAAGAATAACAAAGTCCCCTGATCGAGGATAACAAAGTCACCTAATCAAGTATAACAAAGTCCCCTGATCGTGTATAACAAAGTACCCTGATCGAGTATAACATACCCCATGATCGAGAATAACAAAGTCCTCTGGTCGAGTATAACAAAGTCCCCTGATCACGTATAACAAAGGCCCCTCATCGAGTATAGCACAGTCCATTGGTCAAATATAGGAAAGTCCACTGATCAAGTATAACAAAGTCCCCAGATCAAGTATAAAAGAGTACCCTGGTCGAGTATAACAAAGTCCCATGATCGAGTGTAACAAAGTCCCCTGTTCGAGCATAGCAAAGTCCCTTGGTCGAGTATAACAAAGCCCCCTCATCGAGTATAACAAAGGCCCCTAACCGAGTATAAAAAAGTCCCCTGATTGAGTATAACAAAGCCCTCTGGTTGAGTATAACAAAGTCCCCTGATCGAGTATAACATATCCCCTGATCGAGTATAACAAAGTCCTCTGGTCGAGTATAAAAATAGTCCCCCGATCGCGTATAACAAAGTCCCCTGATCGTGTATAACAAAGTCCCCTAATCGAGTATAACAAAGGCCCTTCATTGAGTATAACAAAGTCCATTGGTCAAGTATAAAAAAGTCCCCTGGTCGAGTATAACAAAGTCCCCTAATCGAATAAAACAAAGTCCTCTGGTCGAGTATAAAAAAGTCCCCTGATCGAATATAACAAAGTCCCCTGCTCGAGTATAACAAAGTCCCCTGATCGAGTATAACAAAGGCCCCTCATCGAGTATAACATATCCCTTGATCGAGTATAACAACGTCTCCTGGCCCAGTTTAACAAAGACCCTAGATCGAGCATAACAGAGTCCCCTAATGGATTATAACAAATTCCCCTGGCCAAGTATAACAAAGGCCCCTGATCGAGTAAGACAAAGTCCCCTAGTCGAGCATAACAATGTCCAATGATCCTAGTATATCAAAGACCCCTGGACGAGTATAACAAAGTACCCTGAACCAAGTATAACAAAGTCCCTGATCGAGTATAACGTATCCCCTGATCGAGTATAACAAAGTTCCTGGTGGAGTATAACAAAGTCCCCTGTTCGAGTATAACAAAGTTTTCTAATCGAGTATAACAAAGGCCCCTGGTCGAGTCTAACAAAGTTTTCTAATCGAGTATAACAAAGGCCCCTGGTCGAGTATAACAAAGTCCTGTGATTAAGTATATCAAAGTACTTTGATCGAGTATAACAAAGTCCCCTAACCAAGTATAACAAAGTCCCCTGGTCGAGTATAACTAAGTCCCTGATCGAGAATAACAAAGGACCCTCATCGAGTATAGTAAAGTCCATTGGTCAAATATAGGAAAGTCCATTGATCGAGTATGACAAAGTCCCCTGATCAAGTATGAGAAAGTCGCCTGGTCGAGTGTAACAAAGTCCCCTGATCGGGTATAACAAAGGCCCCTCATTGAGTATAACAAAGTCCATTGGACAAGTATAAAAAAGTCCACTGGTGGAGTATAACAAAGTCCCCTGGTCGAGTATAACAAAGTTTTCTAATCGAGTATAACAAAGGCCCCTGGCCGAGTATAACAAAGTCCTCTGATCAAGTATAACAAAGTCCCCTGATCGAGGATAACAAAGTCCCCTAATCAAGTGTAACAAAGTCCCCTGATCGAGTATAACAAAGTCCCCTGATCGAGTATAACATATCACCTGATCGAGTATAACAATGTCCCCTGGTCGAGTATAACAAAGTCCCCTGATCGAGTATAACAAAGGCCCCTCATTGAGTATAACAAAGTCCATTAGTCAAGTATAAAAAAGTCCCCTGGTTGAGTATAACAAAGTCCCCTAATCGAATATAACAAAGTTTTCTAATCGAGTATAACAAAGGCCCCTGGTTGAGTATAACAAAGTCTTCTCATCAAGTATAACAAAGTCCTTTGATCGAGTATAAAAAAGTCCCCTAATCAAGTATAACAAAGTCCCCTGATCAAGTATAACAAAGTCCCCTGATTAAGTATAACATATCCCCTGCTCGAGTATAACAAAGTCCTCTGGTTGAGTATAACAAAATCACCTGATCGATTATATCAAAGTCCCCTGGTCGAGTAAAACAAAGTCCCCTCATCGAGTATAGCAAAGTCCATTGGTCAAATATAGGAGAGTCCACTGATCGAGTATGACAAAGTCCCCTGATCAAGTATAAAAAAGTCCCCTGGTCGAGTATAACAAAGTCCCCTGATCGAGTATAACAACGTCCCCTGGTCGAGTATAACAAAGACCCCTTATCGAGTATAACAAAGTCCCCTGATTGAGTATAACAAATTCCCCTGATCGAGTTTAACAAAGTCCTCTGGTTGAGTATTGCAAAGTCCCCTGTTCGAGTATAACATATCCCCTGATCGAGTATAACAAAGTCCCCTGGTCGTGTATAACAAAGTCCCCTGATCGAGTAAAACAAAGGCCCCTCATCGAGTATAACAAAGTCCCCTGATCGATTATAACAAAGCCGCCTAATCGAGTATAACAAAGTCCCCTCGTCGAGTATAACAAAGTCCCCTGTTCCAGTCTAACATTAAGTCCCCTTATCGAGTATAACAAATTCCCCTAATCGAGTGTAACAAAGTCCCCTTATCGAGTATAACAAAGTCCCCTGATCGAGTATAACAAAGGCCCCTCATCGAGTATAGCAAAGTCCATTGGTTAAATATAGGAAAGTCCACACATCGAGTATAACAAAGTCTCCCGATCGAGTATAACAATGGCCTTTGCTCAAGTATGACAAAGTCCACTGATCAAGTATAAAAAAGTCCCCTGGTCGAGAATAACAAAGACCCCTAATCGAGTATAACAAAGTCTCCTGGTCGAGTATAGCAAAGTCCTTTGGTCGAGTAAAACAAAGCCCCCTCATCGAGTTTAACAAAGGCACCTAATCGAGAATAACAATGTCCCCTAATTGAGTATAACAAACTCCCCTGATCGAGTATAACAAAAGTCCCCTGATCGAGTATAACAAAGTCCTCTGATCGAGTAAGACAAAGTCCCCTTATCGATTATAACAAAGTCCCCTGATCGAGTATAAAAAAGCCCCCTAGACGAGTTTAACAAAGTCCCCTGATCGAGTATAACAAAGTCCCCTGATCGAGTATAACAAAGTCCCCTGGTCCAGTATAACAAAGTCCCCTAATCGAGTAAAACAAATCCCCTGCTCGAGTATAACAAAGTCTCCAGGCCCAGTATAACAAAGTCCTCTGATCGAGTATAACAAAGTCACCTGAACGAGTATAACAAAGTCACCTGATCGAGTATAACAAAGCTTCCTGGTGGAGTATAACAAAGTCCCATCATCGAGTATAACAAAGGCCCCTCATCGAGTATAACAAAGTCCATTGGTCAAGTATAAAAAAGTTCCCTGGTCGAGTATAACAAAGTCCCCTAATCGAGTATAACAAAGTCCCCTGGTCGACTATAGCAAAGTCCCCTGGTCGAGTATAACAAAGCCCCGTCATCGAGTATAACAAAGGCCCCTCATCGAGTATAACAAAGTCCATTGGTCATGTATAACAGCGTCTCGTCAGAGGATAGTAAAGTCCACTGATCGAGTATAACAAAGTCCCCTAATCGAGTATAACAAAGCCCCCTGCTCGAGTATAACAAAGTTCCCTGGTCGAGTATAGCAAAGTCCCCTGATCGAGGTTAACAAAGCCTCCTGATCTAGTATAACAAAGTCCCCTGATCGAGTATAACAAAGCCCCCTGCTCGAGTATAAAAAAGTCCCCTAATCGAGTCCAAAAAAGGCCTCTAATCGAGTATAACAAAGTTCCTTGATCGAGTATAATAAAGGCCCCTGACCGAGTATAACAAAGGCCCCTCATTGAGTATAAGAAAGTCCCCTGATCGAGTATATCAAAGTCCCATTATCGAGTAAAACAAAGTCTTCTAATCGAGTATAACAAAGGCCCCTGGTCGAGTATAACAAAGTGCCCTGATCTAGTGTAACAAAAGTCCCCTAATCGAGTATAACAAAGTCTCCTAATCGAGAATAATAATGTCCCCTGGTCCAGCGTAACAAAGTCCCTCATCGAGTATAAAAAAGTCCCCTGGCCCAGTATAACAAAGTCGCTAGATCGAGCATACCAAAGTCCCCTGATCGATTATAACAAAGTCCCCCGGTCGAGTATAGCAAAGGGCCCTGATCGAGTTAGACAAAGTCCCCTGATCGAGTATAAGAAAGTCCCCTGTTCGAGTCTAACAAAGTCCCCTTATCGAGTAAAACAAAGTCCCCTATTCGAGTATAACAAAGGCCCCTGGTCGAGTATAACAAAGTCCCCTAATCGAGTATAACAAAAGTCCCCTAACCGAGTATAACAAAGTCCCCAAATCGAGAATCAAAATGTCCCCTGGTGCAGCGTAACAATGATCCCTGATCAAGTATAAAAAAGTCCCCTGGCCCAGTATAACAAAGTCCCTAGATCGAGCATACCAAAGTCCCCTGATCGATTATAACAAAGTCCCCCAGTCGAGTATAGCAAAGGTCCCTGATCGAGTAAGACAAAGTCCCCTGATCGAGTATAACAAAGTCCCCTGATCCTAGTATAACAAAGCCCCCTGGACGAGTATAACAAAGTCCCCTGAACCGATTATAACAAAGTCCCCTGATCGAGTATAACATATCCCCTGATCGAGTATAACAAAGTCCCTGGTGGAGTATAACAAAGTCCCCTGGGCGAGTATAACAAAGTTTTCTAATCGAGGATAACAAAGGCCCCTGGCCGAGTATAACAAAGTCCTCTGATCAAGTATAACAAAGTCCCCTGATCGAGGATAACAAAGTCCCCTAATCAAGTATAACAAAGTACCCTCATCGCGTATAACATATCCCCTGGTCGAGTATAACAAAGTCCACTGGTCGAGTATAACAAAGTCCCCTGATCGAGTATAACAAAGGCCCCTCATCGATTATAGCAAAGTCCATTGGTCAAATATAGGAAAGTCCACTGATCGAGTATGACAAAGTCCCCTGATCAAGTATAAAAGAGTACCCTGGTCGAGTATAACAAAGTCCCTGATCGAGTATAACAAAGTCCCCTGGTCGAGTATAGCAAAGTCCCCTGGTCGAGTATAACCATGCCCCCTCATCGAGTATAACAAAGGCCCCTAATCGAGTATAACAAAGTCCCCTGATTGAGTATAACAAAGTCCTCTGGTTGAGTATAACAAAGTCCCCTGATCGAGTATAACATATCCCCTGTTCGAGTATAACAAAGTCTTCTGGTCGAGTATAAAAATGTCCCCTGGTTGAGTATAACAAAGACCCCTAATCGAATAAAACAAAGTCCTCTGGTCGAGTATAAAAAAGTCCCCTGATCGAATATAACAAAGTCCCCTGCTCGAGTATAACACAGTCCCCTGATCGAGTATAAGAAAGGCCCCTTATCGAGTATAACAAAGTCCGTTGGTCAAGTATAAAAAGTCCCCTGGTCCAGTATAACAAAGTCCCCTGATCGAGTATAACATATCCCTTGATCGAGTATAACAACGTCTACTGGCCCAGTTTAACAAAGACCCTAGATCGAGCATAACAGAGTCCCCTAATCGATTATAACAAATTCTCCTGGTCGAGTATAACAAAGGGCCCTGATCGAGTAAGACAATGTCCCCTGATCGAGCATAACAAAGTCCCCTGATCCTAGTATAACAAAGCCCCGTGGACGAGTATAACATATCCCCTGATCGAGTATAACAAAGTCCTCTGGTCGAGTATAAAAAAGTCCCCTGATCGAGTATAACAAAGTCTCCTGCTCGAGTATAACAAAGTCCCCTGATCGAGTATAACAAAGTCCCCTGGTCGAGTATAGCAAGTCCCCTCATCAAGTATAACAAAGCCTATTGATCGAGTATAACAAAGCCCCCTAATCGAGTATAACAAAGTCCCCTGGTCGACTATAACAAAGTCCCTGATCGAGTATAACAAAGGCCCCTCATCGAGTATAGTGAAGTCTATTGGTCAAATATAGAAAAGTCCACTGATCAAGTATAACAAAGTCCCCTGATCGAGTATAACAAAGTCCCCTGATCAAGTATGAAAAAGTCCCCTGGTCGAGCAAAACAAAGCCCCCTCATCGAGTATAACAAAGGCCCCTAATCGAGTATAACAAAGTCCATTGGTCAGGTATAAAAAAGTCCCCTGTTCGAGTCTAACATTAAGTCCCCTTATTAAATATAACAAAGTCCCCTGATCGAGTATAACAAAGTCCCCTGTTCCAGTATAACGCAGTCCCCTGATCGAGTATAACATATCCCCTAATCGAGTATAACAAAGTCTCCTGGCCCAGTATAACAAACTCCCCAGATCGAGCATAACAAAGTCCCCTGATCGAGTATAACAAATGCCTCTGTTCGAGTATAACAAAGTCCTCTGGTCGAGAATAACAAAGTTTTCTAATCGAGTATAGCAAAGGCCCCTCGTCGAGTATAACAAAGTCTTCTGATCGAGTATAACAAAGTCCCCTGATCGAGTATAACAAAGTTTTCTAATCGAGTATAACAAAGTCCCCTGATCGAGTATAACAAAGTTTTCTAATCGAGTATAGCAAAGGCCCCTCGTCGAGTATAACAAAGTCTTCTGATCGAGTATAACAAAGTCCCCTGATCGAGTATAACAAAGTCCCCTAATCAAGTATAACAAAGTCCCCTGATCGAGTATAACATATCCCCTGATCGAGTATAGCAAAGTCCTCTGCTCGAGTATAACAAAGTCCCATGATCGAGTATAACAAAGTCTCCTGGTCGATAATAACAAAGTCCCCAGATTGAGTATAACAAAAGCCCTTCATCGAGTATAGCAAAGTCCATTGGTCAAATATAGGAAAGTCCACTGATCGAGTATGACAAACTCCCCTGATTAATTATAAAAAAGTCCCCTGGTCGAGTATAACAAAGTCCCCTGATCGAGTATAACAAAGTCCCCGGGTCGATTATAACAAAGCCCTCTCATCGAGTATAACAAAGGGCCCTAATCGAGTATAACAAAGTCCCCTGATTGAGTATAACAAAGTCCCCTGATGGAGTAAACAAAGTCCCCTGCTCGAGTATAATAAAGTCGCCAGATCGAGTACAACAAAAGCCTATCATCGAGTATAACAAAGTCCATTGGTCAAGTATAAAAAAGTCCCCTGGTCGAGTATAACAAAGACCCCTGATCGAGTATAACAAAGTCCCCTGGTCGAGTATAGCAAAGTCCCCTGATCGAGAATAACAAAGCCTCCAGATCGAGTATAACAAAGTCCCCTGGTCGAGTTTAACACAGCCCCCTTCTCGAGTATAACAAAGGCCCCTGATCGAGTATAACAAAGTCCCCTGATCGAGAATAACAAATCCGCCTAATCGAGTATAACAAAGTTCCCTGGTCGAGTATAACAAAGTCCCCTGTTCGAGTCTAACAAAGGCCCCTAATCGAGTATAACAAAGTCCCCTAACCGAGTATAACAAAGTCCCCTGGTCGAGTATAGCAAAGTCCTCTGGTCGAGTAAAACAAAGCCACCTCATCGAGTAAGACAAAGTCCCCTGATCGATTATAACAAAGTCCCCTGATCGAGTATAAAAAAGCCCCCTAGACGAGTTTAACAAAGTCCCCTAATCGAGTAGAACAAATCCCCTGCTCGAGTATAACAAAGTCTCCAGGCCCAGTATAACAAAGTCCCCAGATTGAGCATAACAAAGTCCCCTGATCGATTATAACAAAGTCCCCTGGTCGACTATAGCAAAGTCCCCTGGTCGAGTATAACAAAGCCCCGTCATCGAGTATAACAAAGGCCCCTAATCGAGTATAACAAAGTCCTCTGATCGAGTATAACAAAGTCACCTGAACGAGTATAACAAAGTCACCTGATCGAGTATAACAAAGTCCCCTGGTGGAGTATAACAAAGTCCCATCATCGAGTATAACAAAGGCCCCTCATCGAGTATAACAAAGTCCATTGGTCAAGTATAAAAAAGTTCCCTGGTCGAGTATAACAAAGTCCCCTAATCGAGTATAACAGAGTCCCCTGGTCGAATATAGCAAAGTCCCCTGGTCGAGTATAACAAAGCCCCATCATCGAGTATAACAAAGGCCCCTAATCGAGTATAACAAAGTCCAATGATCGAGTATAACAAAGGTCCCTGGTCGAGGATAGCAAAGTCCACTGATCGAGTATAAAAAAGCCTCCTGATCGAGTATAACAAAGTCCCCTAATCGAGTATAACAAAGTCCCCTGGTCGAGTATAGCAAAGTCCCCTGATCGAGGTTAACAAAGCCTCCTGATCTAGTATAACAAAGTCCCCTGATCGAGTATAACAAAGCCCCCTGCTCGAGTATAAAAAAGTCCCCTGATCGAGTCCAAAAAAGGCCTCTAATCGAGTATAACAAAGTCCCTTGATCGAGTATAATAAAGGCCCCTGACCGAGTATAACAAAGGCCCCTCATCGAGTATAAGAAAGTCCCCTGATCGAGTATATCAAAGTCCCATTATCGAGTAAAACAAAGTCTTCTAATCGAGTATAACAAAGGCCCCTGGTCGAGTATAACAAAGTGCCCTGATCTAGTGTAACAAAAGTCCCCTAATCGAGTATAACAAAGTCTCCTAATCGAGAATAAAAATGTCCCCTGGTCCAGCGTAACAATGTCCCTGATCGAGTATAAAAAAGTCCCCTGGCCCAGTATAACAAAGTCCCTAGATCGAGCATACCAAAGTCCCCTGATCGATTATAACAAAGTCCCCCGGTCGATTATAGCAAAGGGCCCTGATCGAGTAAGACAAAGTCCCCTGATCGAGTATAACAAAGTCACCTGTTCGAGTCTAAGAAAGTCCCCTTATCGAGTAAAACAAAGTCCCCTATTCGAGTATAACAAAGGCCCCTGGTCGAGTATAACAAAGTCCCCTAATCGAGTATAACAAAAGTCCCCTAACCGAGTATAACAAAGTCCCCAAATCGAGAATCAAAATGTCCCCTGGTGCAGCGTAACAATGATCCCTGATCAAGTATAAAAAAGTCCCCTGGCCCAGTATAACAAAGTCCCTAGATCGAGCATACCAAAGTCCCCTGATCGATTATAACAAAGTCCCCCGGTCGAGTATAGCAAAGGGCCCTGATCGAGTAAGACAAAGTCCCCTGATCGAGTATAACAAAGTCCCCTGATCCTAGTATAACAAAGCCCCCTGGACGAGTATAACAAAGTCCCCTGAACCGAGTATAACAAAGTCCCCTGATCGAGTATAACATATCCCCTGATCGAGTATAACAAAGTCCCTGGTGGAGTATAACAAAGTCCCCTGGTCGAGTATAACAAAGTTTTCTAATCGAGGATAACAAAGGCCCCTGGCCGAGTATAACAAAGTCCTCTGATCAAGTATAACAAAGTCCTCTGATCGAGGATAACAAAGTCCCCTAATCAAGTATAACAAAGTACCCTCATCGCGTATAACATATCCCCTGATCGAGTATAACAAAGTCCACTGGTCGAGTATAACAAAGTCCCCTGATCGAGTATAACAAACGCCCCTCATCGATTATAGCAAAGTCCATTGGTCAAATATAGGAAAGTCCACTGATCGAGTATGACAAAGTCCCCTGATCAAGTATAAAAGAGTACCCTGGTCGAGTATAACAAAGTCCCTGATCGAGTATAACAAAGTCCCCTGGTCGAGTATCGCAAAGTCCCCTGGTCGAGTATAACAAAGCCTCCTCATCGAGTATAACAAAGGCCCCTAATCGAGTATAACAAAGTCCCCTGATTGAGTATAACAAAGTCCTCTGGTTGAGTATAACAAAGTCCCCTGATCGAGTATAACATATCCCCTGTTCGAGTATAACAAAGTCTTCTGGTCGAGTATAAAAAAGTCCCCTGGTCGAGTATAACAAAGTCCCCTAATCGAATAAAACAAAGTCCTCTGGTCGAGTATAAAAAAGTCCCCTGATCGAATATAACAAAGTCCCCTGCTCGAGTATAACAAAGTCCCCTGATCGAGTATAAGAAAGGCCCCTTATCGAGTATAACAAAGTCCGTTGGTCAAGTATAAAAAGTCCCCTGGTCCAGTATAACAAAGTCCCCTGATCGAGTATAACATATCCCTTGGTCGAGTATAACAACGTCTCCTGGCCCAGTTTAACAAAGACCCTAGATCGAGCATAACAGAGTCCCCTAATCGAGTATAACAAAGTCCCCTGGTCGAGTATAGCAAGTCCCCTCATCAAGTATAACAAAGCCTATTGATCGAGTATAACAAAGTCCCCTAATCGAGTATAACAAAGTCCCCTGGTCGACTATAACAAAGTCCCTGATCGAGTATAACAAAGGCCCCTCATCGAGTATGGTAAAGTCCATTGGTCAAATATAGAAAAGTCCACTGATCGAGTATAACAAAGTCCCCTGATCGAGTATAACAAAGTCCCCTGATCAAGTATGAAAAAGTCCCCAGGTCGAGCAAAACAAAGCCCCCTCATCGAGTATAACAAAGGCCCCTAATCGAGTATAACAAAGTCCATTGGTCAGGTATAAAAAAGTCCCCTTTCGAGTCTAACATTAAGTCCCCTTATTGAATATAACAAAGTCCCCTGATCGAGTATAACAAAGTCCCCTGTTCCAGTATAACGCAGTCCCCTAATCGAGTATAACATATCCCCTAATCAAGTATAACAAAGTCTCCTGGCCCAGTATAACAAACTCCCCAGATCGAGCATAACAAATTCCCCAGACCGAGTATAACAAATGCCTCTGTTCGAGTATAACAAAGACCTCTGGTCGAGAATAACAAAGTCCCCTGATCCTAGTATAACAAAGCCCCCTGGACGAGTATAACAAAGTCCCTGATCGAGTATATCAAAGTCCCCTGATCGAGTATAGCAAAGTCCCCTGGTCGAGTATAACAAAGTTTTCTAATCGAGTATAGCAAAGGCCCCTCGTCGAGTATAACAAAGTCTTCTGATCGAGTATAACAAAGTCCCCTGATCGAGTATAACAAAGTCCCCTAATCAAGTATAACAAAGTCCCCTGATCGAGTATAACATATCCCCTGATCGAGTATAGCAAAGTCCTCTGCTCGAGTATAACAAAGTCCCATGATCGAGTATAACAAAGTCTCCTGGTCGATAATAACAAAGTCCCCAGATCGAGTAAAACAAAAGCCCCTCATCGAGTATAGCAAAGTCCATTGGTCAAATTTAGGAAAGTCCATTGATCGAGTATGACAAACTCCCCTGATTAATTATAAAAAAGTCCCCTGGTCGAGTATAACAAAGTCCCCTGATCGAGTATAACAAAGTCCCCGGGTCGAGTATAACAAAGCCCTCTCATCGAGTATAACAAAGGGCCCTAATCGAGTATAACAAAGTCCCCTGATTGAGTATAACAAAGTCCCCTGATGGAGTATAACAAAGTCCCCTGCTCGAGTATAATAAAGTCGCCAGATCGAGTACAACAAAAGCCTATCATCGAGTATAACAAAGTCCATTGGTCAAGTATAAAAAAGTCCCCTGGTCGAGTATAACAAAGACCCCTGATCGAGTATAACAAAGTCCCCTGGTCGAGTATAGCAAAGTCCCCTGATCGAGAATAACAAAGCCTCCAGATCGAGTATAACAAAGTCCCCTGGTCGAGTTTAACACAGCCCCCTTCTCGAGTATAACAAAGGCCCCTGCTCGAGTATAACAAAGTCCCCTGATCGAGAATAACAAATCCGCCTAATCGAGTATAACAAAGTTCCCTGGTCGAGTATAACAAAGTCCCCTGTTCGAGTCTAACAAAGTCCCCTTATTGAGTATAACAAATTCCCCTTATCGAGTATAACAAAGTCCCTTTAACGAGTATAACAAAGTCTAGTGATCGAGTATAACAAAGGCCCCTGGACGAGTATAACAAAGTCCCCTGATCGAGTATAACAAAAGTCCCTTGATCGAGTATAACAAAGTACCCTGGTCGAGTAAAACAAAGTTTTCTTATCGAGTATAACAAAGGCCCCTGGTCGAGTATAACAAAGTCCTCTGATCGAGTATAACAAAATTCCCCTGATCGAGTATAACAAAGTCCCCTAATCAAGTAGAGCAAAGTCCCCTCATCGAGTATAACACATCCCCTGATCGAGTATAACAAAGTCCACTGGTCGAGTATAACAAAGCCCCTGATCGAGTATAAAAAAGTCCCCTTCTCGAGTATAACAAAGTCCCCAGATCGAGTATAACAAAGGCCTCTCA
Source organism: Homarus americanus (assembly GCF_018991925.1). Classification (NCBI taxonomy): domain Eukaryota; kingdom Metazoa; phylum Arthropoda; class Malacostraca; order Decapoda; family Nephropidae; genus Homarus; species Homarus americanus. The sequence goes on along the minus strand of NW_024753496.1, from coordinate 33,719 downwards.
TTTAGTATAACAAAGTCCATTGGTCAAGTATAAAAAAGTCCCCTGGTTGAGTATAACAAAGACCCCTGATCGAGTATAACAAAGTCCTCTGGTCGAGTATAGCAAAGTCCCCTGATCGAAGATAACAAAGCCCCCAGATCGAGCATAACAAAGTCCCCTGATTGAGTATAACAAAGTCCCCTGATCGAGTATAACAAAGTCCTCTGGTTGAGTATAACAAAGTCCCCTGATCGAATATAACATATCCCCTGATCGAGTATAACAAACTTCCCCTGATCGAGTATGACAAAGTCCCCTTTTTAATTTTGAAAAAGTCCCCTGGTTGAGTATAACAAAGTTCCCTGATCGAGTATAAAAAAGTCCCCTGGTCGAGTATAACAAAGCCCCCTCATCGAGTAAAACAAAGGCCCCTAATCGAGTATAACAAAGTCCAGTGATCGAGTATAACATATCCCCTCATCGAGTATAACAAAGTCCTCTGATCGAGTATAAAAAAGTCCCCTGATCGACTATAACAAAGGTCACTCATTGAGTATAACAAAGTCCATTGATCAAGTATAACAAAGGCCTCTCATCTAGTATAACAAAGTCCATTGGTCAGGTATAGAAAAGTCCCCTGGTCGAGTATAGCAAGTCCCCTGATCGAATATAACAAAGTCCCCTGGTCGAGTATAGCAAAGACCCCTACCGAGTATAACAAAACCTCCTCATCGAATATTAGAAAGTCCCCTCATCGAGTATAACAAAGCCCCCTGCTCGGGTATAAGAAATTCCCTTGATCGGGTATAAGAAAGTCCCCTGATCGAGTATAACAAAGGCCCCTGATCGAGTCCAAAAAAGGCCCCTAATCGAGTATAACAAAGTCCACTGATCTAGTATAACAAAGGCCCCTGATCAAGTATAAGAAAAGCCCCTTATCGAGTATAACAAAGTCACCTGATCGGGAGTATAACTAAGCTGCCTAATCGAGTATAACAAAGTCCCTGGTCGAGTATAACAAAGTCCCCTCGTTCAGCCCAACAAAGTCCCCTTATCGAGTATGCTAACAAAGTCCCTGATCGAGTATAACAAAAGGCCCCTGATCGAGTATAACAAAGTCCCCTGATCGAGTATAAAAAAGTCCCCTGGTCCAGTATAACAAAGTCCGCTGATCGAGTATAAAAAAGTCCCCGGGCCCAGTATAACAAAGTCCCCATATCAAGCATAACAAAGTGCCCTGATTGATTATAACAAAGTCCCTGGTCGAGTATAGCAAAAGGCCCTAATCGAGTAAGACAAAGTCCCCTGATCGAGTATAACAAAGGCCCCTCATTGAGTATAACAAAGTCCATTGGCCAAGTATAAAAAAGCCCCTGGTCGAGTATAACAAAGTCCCCTGATCGTGTATAACAAAGTCCCCTCGTCGAGTATAGCATATCCCCTGATCGAATATAACAAAGTCCCTGGTGGAGTATAAGAAAGTCCCCTGATCGAATATAACAAATTCTCCTGGTCGAGTATAACAAAGTTTTCTAATCGAGTATAACAAAGGCCCCTCGTCGAGTATAACAAAGTCCTCTGTTTGAATATAGCAAAGTCCCCTGATCGAGTATAACATATCTCCTGATCGAGTATAATAAAGTCCTCTGGTCGAGTATAACAAAGTCCCCTCATCGAGTACAACAAAGTCCCCTTGTCGAGTATAACAATGTCCCCTGATCGACTATAACAAAGGCCCCTCATCGAGTATAGCAAAGTCCATTGGTCAAATATAGGAAAGTCCACTCATGGAGTATAACAAAGTCCCCCGATCGAGTAAAACAATGGCCTCTGGTCAAGTATGACAAAGTCCCCTGATCAAGTATAAAAAAATCCCCTGGTCGAGTATAACAAAGTCCCCTCATCGAGTATAACAAAGTCCCCTGGTCGAGTATAACAATGTCCCCTCATTGAGTATAACAAAGGCCCCTCATCGAGTATAGCAAAGTCCATTGGTCAAATATAGGAAAGTCCACTCATCGAGTATAACAAAGTCCCCCGATCGAGTATAACAATGGACTCTGGTCAAGTATGACAAAGTCCCCTGATCAACTATAAAAAAGTCCCCTGGTCGAGTATAACAAAGTCCCCTAATCGAGTATAACAAATTCCCCTGGTCCACTATAGCAAAGTCCCCTGGTCGAGTATAACAAAGTCCCCTGGTTGAGTATAACAAAGTCCCTGATCAAGTATAACATAAACCCTGATTGAGTATAACAAAGTCCTCTGGTCGAGTATAAAAAAGTCCCCTGATCGAGTATAACAATGTCCCCTGGTGGAGTATAACAAAGTACCCTGGTCGAGAATAACAAAGTCCCCTGATCCTAGTATAACAAAGCCCCCTGGACGAGTATAACAAAGTCCCTGATCGAGTATATCAAAGTCCCCTGATCGAGTATAGCAAAGTCCCCTGGTCGAGTATAACAAAGTTTTCTAATCGAGTATAGCAAAGGCCCCTCGTCGAGTATAACAAAGTCTTCTGATCGAGTATAACAAAGTCCCCTGATCGAGTATAACAAAGTCCCCTAATCAAGTATAACAAAGTCCCCTGATCGAGTATAACATATCCCCTGATCGAGTATAGCAAAGTCCTCTGCTCGAGTATAACAAAGTCCCATGATCGAGTATAACAAAGTCTCCTGGTCGATAATAACAAAGTCCCCAGATCGAGTATAACAAAAGCCCCTCATCGAGTATAGCAAAGTCCATTGGCCAAATATAGGAAAGTCCACTGATCGAGTAAGACAAACTCCCCTGATTAATTATAAAAAAGTCCCCTGGTCGAGTATAACAAAGTCCCCTGGTCGAGTATAACAAAGCCCTATCATCGAGTATAACAAAGGGCCCTAATCGAGTATAACAAAGTCCCCTGATTGAGTATAACAAAGTCCCCTGATGGAGTATAACAAAGTCCCCTGGTCGAGTATAGCAAAGTCCCCTGATCGAGAATAACAAAGCCTCCAGATCGAGTATAACAAAGTCCCCTGGTCGAGTTTAACACAGCCCCCTTCTCGAGTATAACAAAGGCCCCTGATCGAGTATAACAAAGTCCCCTGATCGAGAATAACAAATCCGCCTAATCGAGTATAACAAAGTTCCCTGGTCGAGTATAACAAAGTCCGCTGTTCGAGTCTAACAAAGTCCTCTTATCGAGTATAACAAATTCCCCTTATCGAGTATAACAAAGTCCCTTTAACGAGTATAACAAAGTCTAGTGATCGAGTATAACAAAGGCCCCTGGACGAGTATAACAAAGTCCCCTGATCGAGTATAACAAAAGTCCCTTGATCGAGTATAACAAAGTACCCTGGTCTAGTATAACAAAGTTTTCTTATCGAGTATAACAAAGGCCCCTGGTCGAGTATAACAAAGTCCTCTGACCGAGTATAACAAAATTCCCCTGATCGAGTATAACAAAGTCCCCTAATCAAGTATAGCAAAGTCCCCTCATCGAGTATAACACATCCCCTGATCGAGTATAACAAAGTCCTCTGGTCGAGTATAATAAAGTCCCTGATCGAGTATAAAAAAGTCCCCTTCTCGAGTATAACAAAGTCCCCAGATCAATTATAACAAAGGCCTCTCATCTAGTATAACAAAGTCCATTGGTCAAGTATAAAAAAGTCCCCTGGTTGAGTATAACAAAGACCCCTGATCGAGTATAACAAAGTCCCCTGGTCGAGTATAGCAAAGTCCCCTGATCGAGGATAACAAAGTCCCCAGATCGAGCATAACAAAGTCCCCTGATTGAGTATAACAAAGTCCCCTGAGCGAGTATAACAAAGTCCTCTTGTTGAGTATAACAAAGTCCCCTGATCGAATATAACATATCCCCTGATCGAGTATAACAAAATTCCCCTGATCGAGTATGACAAAGTCCCTGTTTTATTTGGAAAAAGTCTCCTGGTTGAGTATAACAAAGTTCCCTGATCGAGTATAAAAAAGTCCCCTGGTCGAGTATAACAAAGCCCCCTCATCGAGTAAAACAAAGGCCCCTAATCGAGTATAACAAAGTCCAGTGATCGAGTATAACATATCCCCTCATCGAGTATAACAAAGTCCTCTGGTCGAGTATAAAAAAGTCCCCTGATCGACTATAACAAAGGTCACTCATTGAGTATAACAAAATCCATTGATCAAGTATAACAAAGGCCTCTCATCTAGTATAACAAAGTCCATTGGTCAGGTATAGAAAAGTCCCCTGGTCGAGTATAGCAAGTCCCCTGATCGAATATAACAAAGTCCCCTGGTCGAGTATAGCAAAGTCCCCTGCCGAGTATAACAAAACCTCCTCATCGAATATAACAAAGTCCCCTCATCGAGTATAACAAAGCCCCCTGCTCGGGTATAAGAAAGTCCCTTGATCGGGTATAAGAAAGTCCCCTGATCGAGAATAACAAAGGCCCCTAATCGAGTCCAAAAAAGGCCCCTAATCGAGTATAACAAAGTCCACTGATCTAGTATAACAAAGGCCCCTGATCAAGTATAAGAAAAGCCCCTCATCGAGTATAACAAAGTCACCTGATCGAGTATAACTAAGCTGCCTAATCGAGTATAACAAAGTCCCCTGGTCGAGTATAACAAAGTCCCCTGTTCGAGTCTAACAAAGTCCCCTTATCGAGTATAACAAATTCCCCTTATCGAGTAATACAAAGACCCCTTATCGAGTATAACAAAGTCTGGTGATCGAGTATAACAAAGGCCCCTGGTCGAGTATAACAATGTCCCCTGATCAAGTATAACAAAAGTCCCTTGATCGAGTATAACAAAGTCCCCTGATCGAGCATAAAAAAGTCCCCTGGCCCAGTAGGAAAGTCCCCATACTCGAGCATAAATAAAAGTCCTGTGATCGTATATAACAAAGTCCCCTGGTCGAGATAGTAATGTCCCATGATCGAGTATAACAAAGCCCCCTCATCGAGTATGTCAAAGGCCCCTGATGGAGTATAACAAAGACAGCTGATGGAGAATAACAAAGTCCCTGGTCGAGTATAACAAAGGCCCCTCATCGAGTATAAGAAAGCCCCCTGATCGGATATTACAAAGTCCCTGACATAGTATAACAAAGTCCCCAGATCGAGTATAACAATGTCCCCTGGTCAAGTATAACAAAGCCTCCTCGACGAGTATAACAAAGTCCCCTGATCGAGTATAACAAAGTCCTCCCTTTGATCGAGTATAACAGTACCCCTGGTCGAGGCAAAGTTTTTCTTATCGAGTATAACAAAGGCCCTGGTCGAACAATATAGATCTTTCAGACTATATACGCCCCGATCGAGCATAATGTTCCTAACTGCTACAGTGTTCTAGCCTGAGAAGCAATGCGCACCCTGACTGAGTATAACAAAGTCCTTGTCAGAGTATAACAGCGTCCTCGGTCGAGAATAAGTCTCTGATCGAGAAGTAACAATACTTGATCGAGTATAACAAACCCCCAATCAAGTATAGCAAAGTCCCCATCGAAAGTATAACAAAGACCCTGATCTAGTATGACAAAGTCCCCTGAATCAAGTATATAAAAGTCCCCTGATCGAGTATAACAAAGTCCCCTGGTCGAGTATAGCAAAGTCCCCTGATCGAGGATAACAAAGTCCCCTGATCGAGTATAACAAAGTCCCCTGATTGAGTATAACAAACTCCCCTGATCAGTATAACAAAGTCCTCTGGTTGAGTATAACAAAGTCCCCTGATCGAATATAACATATCCCCTGGTCGAGTATAACAAAATTTCCCTGATCGAGTATGACAAAGTCCCCTGTTTAATTTTGAAAATGTCCCCTGGTTGAGTATAACAAAGTTCCTGATCGATTATAAAAAAGTGCCCTGGTTGAGTATAACAAAGCCCCCTCATCGAGTAAAACAAAGGCCCCTAATCGAGTATAACAAAGTCCACTGATCGAGTATAACATATCCCCTAATCGAGTATAACAAAGTCCTCTGGTCAAGTATAAAAAAGTCCCCTAATCGAGTATAACAATGGTCCCTCATTGAGTATAACAAAGTCCATTGATCAAGTATAAAAAAGTCCCCTGGTCGAGTATAACAAAGTCCTCTGATCGGGTATAACAAAGTCCTCTGGTTCGAGTATAAAAAAGTCCCCTGATCGAGTATAAAAAAGTCCCCTGGTCGAGTATAACAAAGCCCCCTCATCGAGTAAAACAAAGGCCCCAAATCGATTTTACCAAAGTCCAGTGATCGAGTATAACATATCTCCTCATCGAGTATAACAAAGTCCTCTAGTCGAGTATAAAAAAGTCCCCTGATCGACTATAACAAAGGTCACTCATTGAGTATAACAAAGTCCCCAGATCGAGTATAACAAAGGCCTCTCATCTAGTATAACAAAGTCCATTGGTCAAGTATAAAAAAGTCCCCTGGTTGAGTATAACAAAGACCCCTGATCGAGTATAACAAAGTCCCATGGTGGAGTATAGCAAAGTCCCCTGATCGAGGATAACAAAGTCCCCAGATCGAGCATAACAAAGTCCTCTGATTGAGTATAACAAAGTCCCCTGATCGAGTATAACAAAGGACCCTGATCGAGTAAGACAAAGTCCCCTGAATCGAGTATAACAAAGTCCCCTGATCGAGCATAACATATCCCCTGATCGAGTATAACAGAGTCCCTGGTGGAGTATAAAAAAGTCCCCTGGTCGAGTATAACAAAGTTTTCTAATCGAGTATAAGAAAGGCTCCTGGTCAAGTATAACAAAGTCCTCTGATCAAGTATAACAAAGTCCTTTGATCGAGTATAAAAAAGTCCCCTACTCAAGTAAAACAAAGTCACCTAATCGAGTATAACAAAGTCCCCTGAACGAGTATAACATAACCCCTGATCGAGTATAACAAAGTTCTCTGGTCGAGAATAACAAAGTCCCCTGATCGAGTATAACAATGTCCCCTGGTCGAGTATAGCAAAGTCCATTGGTCAAATATAGGAAAGTCCACTGATCGAGTATGACAAACTCCCCTGATCAAGTATAAAAAAGTCCCCTGGTCGAGTATAACAATGTCCCCTGATCGAGTTTTACAAAGTCCCCTGGTCGAGTATAACAAAGGCCCCTATTCGAGTATAACAAAGTCCCTTGATTTAGTATAACTAAGTCCCCTGATCGAGTATAACAAAGTACTCTGGTTGAGTATAACAAAGTCCCCTGATCGAGTATAACATATCCCCTAATTGAGTATAACAAAGTCCTCTGGTCGAGGATAAAAAAGTCCCTTGATCGCATATAACAAAGTCCCCTGGTCGTGTATAACAAAGTCCCCTGATCGAGTATAACAAAGTCCCCTGATCCTAGTATAACAAAGCCCACTGGACGAGTATATCAAAGACACCTGAACCGAGTATATCAAAGTCCCTGATGGGTATATGTCCCCTGATCCAGAGTATAACTAAAGTCCTGGTGAGTATAGCAAAGTCCCTGGTCGAGTGTAACGAAGTTTTTCTAATCGAGTATAACAAAGGCCCCTGGTCAGGTATGAGTTTTTCTAATCAGGTATATCAAAGGCCTAATAGTCCCGAGGTATAACAAGGGGCTAGTCAGTGAAAAAAGTCCCCGTCGGAAGTCTCTTAGTCCCTGATCCTAACGTATATCTTGAAACCCGCAGGCCAAAATTATAACAAAGACACCTGAACCGAGTATAACAAAGTCCCCTGATCGAGTATAACAAAGTCCCTGGTGGAGTATAACAAAGTCCCCTGGTCGAGTACAACAAAGTTTTCTAATCGAGTATAACAAAGGCCCCTGGTCGAGTATAACAAAGTCCTCTGATCAAGTATAACAAAGTCCCCTAATCAAGTTTAACAAAGTCCCCTGGTCGTATATAACAAAGTCACCTGATCGAGTATAACAAAAGGCTCCTCATTGAGTATAACAAAGTCCATTGGTCAAGTATAAAAAGTCCCCTGGACGAGTATAACAAAGTCCCTTGATCAAGTATAACATAGCCCCTGGTCGAGTATAACAAATTCCTCTGGTCGATTATAAAAAAGTCCCCTGTTCGAGAATAATAAAGCCCCCTGCTCGAGTATAAGTAGGTCCCCTGATCGAGTATAACAAAGTCTCCTGATCGAGTATAACAAAAGCCCCTCATCGAGTCCAAAAAAGGCCCCTAATCGAGTATAACAAAGTTCCCTAATCTAGTATAACAAAGGCCTCTGGTCGAGTATAACAAAGTCCCCTGGTCGAGTATAACAAATTCACCTGTTCGAGTCTTACATTAAGTCCCCTTATCGAGTAAAACAAATTCCCCTTATCGAGTATAACAAAGTCCCCTGGTCAAGTATAACAAAGGCCCCTAATCGAGTATACCAAAGTCCCCTAATTGAGTATAACAAAGGCCCTGATCGAGTATAACAAAGTACTCTGGTTGAGTATAACAAAGTCCCCTGATCGAGTATAACATGTCCCCTGATCGAGTATAACAAAGTCTTCTGGTCGAGTATAAAAAAGTCCCCTGATTGGGTATAACAAAATCCCCTGGTCGTGTATAACAAAGTCCCCTGATCGAGTATAACAAAGGCCCCTCATTGAGTATAACAAAGTCCATTGGTCAAGTATAAAAAAGTCCCATGGTCGAGTATAACAAAGTCCCCTGATCGTGTATAACAAAGTCCCCTGGTCAAGTATGGCATATCCCCTGATCGAATATAACAAAGTCCCTGGTGGAGTATAACAAAGTTCCCTGATCGTATATAACAAAGTCTCCTGATCGAGTATAACAAAGTTTTCTAATCGAGTATAACAAAGGCCCCTAGTCGAGTATAACAAAGTCCCCTGATCGAGTATAACATATCCCCTGATCGAGTATAACAAAGTCCACTGATCGAGTATAACAAAGTCCCCTCATCGAGTATAACAAAGTCCCCTCGTCGATTATAACAATGTCCCTTGATCGAGTATAACAAAGGCCCCTTATCGAGTATATCAAAGTCCATTGGTCAAATATAGGAAAGTTCACTCATCGAGTATAACAAAGTCCCCCGATCGAGTATAACAAAGTCCCCTGGTTGAGTATAACAAAGTCCCCTAATCGAGTATAACAAAATCCCCTGGTCAACTATAGCAAAGTCCCCTGGACGAGTATAACAAAGCCTCCTCATCGAGTATAAAAGAGGCCCCTAATCAAGTATAACAAAGTCCCCTGGTTGAGTATAACAAAGTCCCCTGATCAAGTATAACATATCCCCTGATTGAGTATAACAAAGTCCTCTGGTCGAGTATAACAAAATCCCCTGATCGAGTATAACAAAGTCCCTTGATCGAGTAAAACAAAGTCCCCTGTTCGAGTCTAACATTAAGTCCCCTTATTGAGTATAACAAATTCCCCTTATCGAGTATAACAAAGTCCCCTGGTCGAGTATAACAAAGGCCCCTAATCGAGTATACCAAAGTCCCCTAATTGAGTATAACAAAGGACCCTGATCGAGTAAGACAAAGTCCCCTGAATCGAGTATAACAAAGTCCCCTGATCGAGCATAACATATCCCCTGATCGAGTATAACAGAGTCCTTGGTGGAGTATAACAAAGTCCCCTGGTCGAGTATAACAAAGTTTTCTAATCGAGTATAACAATGGCTCCCGGTCGAGTATAACAAAGTCCTCTGATCAAGTACAACAAAGTCCTTTGATCGAGTATAAAAAAGTCCCCTAATCAAGTAAAACAAAGTCACCTAATCGAGTATAACAAAGTCCCCTGATCGAGTATAACATAACCCCTGATCGAGTATAACAAAGTTCTCTGGTCGAGTATAACAAAGTCCCCTGATCGAGTATAACAATGTCCCCTGGTCGAGTATAGCAAAGTCCATTGGTCAAATATAGGAAAGTCCACTGATCGAGTATGACAAACTCCCCTGATCAAGTATAAAAAAGTCCCCTGGTCGAGTATAACAATGTCCCCTGATCGAGTATAACAAAGTCCCCTGGTCGAGTATAACAAAGGCCCCTATTCGAGTATAACAAAGTCCCTTGATTTAGTATAACTAAGTCCCCTGATCGAGTATAACAAAGTACTCTGGTTGAGCATAACAAAGTCCCCTGATCGAGTATAACATATCCCCTAATCGAGTATAACAAAGTCCTCTGGTCGAGGATAAAAAAGTCCCTTGATCGCGTATAACAAAGTCCCCTGGTCGTGTATAACAAAGTCCCCTGATCGAGTATAACAAAGTCCCTTGATCCTAGTATAACAAAGCCCACTGGACGAGTATAACAAAGACACTGAACCGAGTATATCAAAGTCCCCTGATCGAGTATAACAAAGTCCTCTGGTTGAGTATAACAAAGTCCCCTGATCGAGTATAACAAAAATCCCCTGATCGAGTATAACAACGTCTCGTGGCCCAGTTTAACATAGTCCCCAGATCGAGCATAACAAAGTCACCTAATCTATTATAACAAAGTCCCCTGGTCGAGTATAACAAAGGACCCTGATCGAGTAAGACAAAGTCCCCTGAATCGAGTATAACAGAGTCCCTGGTGGAGTATAACAAAGTCCCCTGGTCGAGTATAACAAAGTTTTCTAATCGAGTATAACAAAGGCTCCTGGTCGAGTATAACAAAGTCCTCTGATCAAGTATAACAAAGTCCTCTGATCAAGTATAACAAAGTCCTTTGATCGAGTATAAAAAAGTCCCCTAATTAAGTAAAACAAAGTCACCTAATCGAGTATAACAAAGTCCCTTGATCGAGTATAACATAACCCCTGATCGAGTATAACAAAGTTCTCTGGTCGAGTCTAACAAAGTCCCCTGATCGATTATAACAATGTCCCCTGGTCGAGTATAGCAAAGTCCATTGGTCAAATATAGCAAAGTCCACTGATTGAGTATGACAAACTCCCCTGATCAAGTATAAAAAAGTCCCCTGGTCGAGTATAACAATGTCCCCTGATCGAGTATAACAAAGTCCCCTGGTCGAGTATAACAAAGGCCCCTAATCGAGTATAACAAAGTCCCTTGATTTAGTATAACTAAGTCCCCCGATCGAGTATAACAAAGTACTCTGGTTGAGTATAACAATGTCCCCTGATCGAGTATAACATATCCCCTAATCGAGTATAACAAAGTCCTCTGGTCGAGGATAAAAAAGTCCCTTGATCGCGTATAACAAAGTCCCCTGGTCGTGTATAACAAAGTCCCCTGATCGAGTATAACAAAGTCCCCTGATCCTAGTATAACAAAGCCCACTGGACGAGTATAACAAAGACACCTGAACCGAGTATATCAAAGTCCCCTGATCGAATATAACATATCCCCTGATCGAGTATAACAAAGTCCCTTGTGGAGTATAACAAAGTCCCCTGGTCGAGTATAACAAAGTTTTCTAATCGAGTATAACAAAGGGCCCTGGTCGAGTATAACAAAGTTTTCTAATCGAGTATATCAAAGGCCCCTGGTCGAGTATAACAAAGTCCTCTGATCAAATATAACAAAGTCCTTTGATCGAGTATAACGAAGTCCCCTAATCAAGTAAAACAAAGTCCCCTGGTCGAGTATAACAAAGGGCCCTGATCGAGTAAGAAAAAGTCCCCTGATCGAGTATAACAAAGTCCCCTGATCCTAGTATAACAAAGCCCACTGGACGAGTATAACAAAGACACCTGAATCGAGTATAACAAAGTCCCCTGATCGAGTATAACAAAGTCCCTGGTGGAGTATAACAAAGTCCCCTGGTCGAGTATAACAAAGTTTTCTAATCGAGTATAACAAAGTCCTCTGATCAATTATTACAAAGTCCCCTAATCAAGTATAACAAAGTCCCCTGGTCGTAAATAACAAAGTCACCTGATCGAGTATAACAAAAGGCCACTCATTGAGTATAACAAAGTCCATTGGTCGTGTATAAAAAGTCCCCTGGACGAGTATAACAAAGTCCCTTGATCAAGTATAACATAGCCCCTGGTCGAGTATAACAAAGTCCTCTGGTCGAGTATAAAAATGTCCCCTGTTCGAGTATAATAAAGCCCCCTGCTCGAGTATAAGTAGGTCCCCTGATCGAGTATAACAAAGTCCCCTCATCGAGTATATCAAAAGCCCCTCATCGAGTCTAAAAAAGGCCCCTAATCGAGTATAACAAAGTTCCCTGATCTAGTATAACAAAGGCCTCTGGTCGAGTATAACTAACTCACCTGTTTGAGTCTAACATTAAGTCCCCTTATCGAGTATAACTAATTCCCCTTATCGAGTATAACAAAGTCCCCTTATCGAGTATAACAAAGTCCCCTGATCGAGTATAACAAAGGCCTCTGGTCGAGTATAACAAAGTCCCCTGATCGAGTATAACAAAAATCCCCTGATCGAGTATAACAACGTCTCGTAGCCCAGTTTAACAAAGTCCCCAGATCGAGCATAACAAAGTCACCTAATCGATTATAACAAAGTCCCTTGGTCGAGTATAACAAAGGGCCCTGATCGAGTAGAACAAAGTCCCCTGATCAAGCATAACAAAGTTCCCTGATCCTAGTATAACAAAGCCCCCTGGACGAGTATAACAAAGTCCCCTTATCGAGTAAAATATATCCCCTGATCGAGTATAACAGACTCCCTGGTGGAGTATAACAAAGTCCCCTGGTCGAGTATAACAAAGTTTTCTAATCGAGTATAACAAAGGCTCCTCGTCGAGCATAACAAAGTCCTCTGATCAAGTATAACAAAGTCCTTTGATCGAGTATAAAAAAGTCCCCTAATCAAGTAAAAAAAAGTCACCTGATTGAGTATAACAAAGTCCTCTGATCGAGTATAACATATCCCCTGATCGAGTATAACAAAGTCCTCTGGTCGAGTATAACAAAGTCCCCTGATCGAGTATAACAAAGTCCCCTTGTCGAGTATAGCAAAGTCCCCTGATCGAGTATAACAAAGGCCCCTCATCGAGTATAACATTGGTCATATATAGGAAAGTCCACTGATCGAGTATGACAAAGTCCCCTAATCAAATTCAAAAAAGTCCCCTGGTCGCATATAACAAAGTCCCCTGATCGAGTAAAACAAAGTCCCCTGGACGAGTATAACATATCCCCTGATCGAGTATAACAAAGTCTTCTGGTCGAGTATAAAAAAGTCCCCTGATTGCGTATAACAAAGTCCCCTGGTCGTGTATAACAAAGTCCCCTGATCGAGTATAACAAAGGCCCCTCATTGAGTATAACAAAGTCCATTGGCCAAGTATAAAAACGCCCCTGGTCGAGTATAACAAAGTCCCCTGATCGTGTATAACAAAGTCCCCTGGTCAAGTATAGCATATCCCCTGATCGAATATAACAAAGTCCCTGGTGGAGTATAACAAAGTCCCCTGATCGAATATAACAAATTCTCCTGGTCGAGTATAACAAAGTTTTCTAATCGAGTATAACAAAGGCCCCTCGTCGAGTATATCAAAGTCCTCTGTTTGAATATAACAAAGTCCCCTGATCGAGTATAACATATCTCCTGATCGAGTATAATAAAGTCCTCTGGTCGAGTATAACAAAGTCCCCTCATCGAGTATAACAAAGTACCCTTGTCGAGTATAAGAATGTCCCCTGATCGACTATAACAAAGGCCCCTCATCGAGTATAGCAAAGTCCATTGGTCAAATATAGGAAAGTCCACTCATCGAGTATAACAAAGTCCCCCGATCGAGTATAACAATGGCCTCTGGTCAAGTATGACAAAGTCCCTGATCAAGTATAAAAAAGTCCCCTGGTCGAGTATAACAAAGTCCCCTAATCGAGTATAACAAAGTACCCTGGTCGACTATAGCAAAGTCCCCTGATCGAGTTTAACAAAGCCCCCTCATCGAGTATAAAAGAGGCCCCTAATTGAGTATAACAAAGTCCCCTGGATGAGTATAACAAAGTCCCCTGATCAAGTATAACATATCCCCGGATTGAGTATAACAAAGTCCTCTTGTCAAGTATAAAAAAGTCCCCTGATCGAGTATAACAAAGTCCCCTGGTCGAGTATAACAAAGTTTTCTAATCGAGTATAACATGTCCTCTGGTCGAGTATAACAAAGTCCCCTCATCGAGTATAACAAAGTCCCCTGGTCTAGTATAACAATGTCCCCTCATCGAGTATAACAAAGGCCCCTCATCGAGTATAGCAAAGTCCATTGGTCAAATATAGGAAAGTCCACTCAACGAGTATAACAAAGTCCCCCGATCGAGTATAAAAAAGCCTCATGATCGAGTATAACAAAGTCCCCTGGTCGAGTATAACAAAGTTTTCTAATCGAGTATAACATGTCCTCTGGTCGAGTATAACAAAGTCCCCTCATCGAGTATAACAAAGTCCCCTGGTCGAGTATAACAATGTCCCCTCATCGAGTATAACCAAGGCCCCTCATCGAGTATAACAAAGTCCATTGGTCATGTATAAAAAAGTTCCCTGATCGAGTATAACAAAGTCCCCTGGTCGAGGATAGCAAAGTCCCCTGATCGAGTATAAAAAAGCCTTATGATCGAGTATAACAAAGTCCCCTAATCAAGTATAACAAAGCCCCCTGCTCGAGTATAACAAAGTCCCCTGGTCGAGTATAGCAAAGTCCCCTGATCGAGGTTAACAAAGCCTCCTGATCTAGTATAACAAAGTCCCCTGATCGAGTATAACAAAGTCCCTTGATCTAGTATAACAAAGGCCCCTGACCGAGTGTAACAAAGGCCCCTCATCGAGTATAAGAAAGTCTCCTGATCGAGTATAACAAAGCCGCCTTATAGAGTATAACAAATTCCCCTGGTCGAGTATAACAAAGTCCCCTTATCGAGTAAAACAAAGTCCCGTAATCGAGTATAACAAAGGCCCCAGGTCGAGTATACCAAAGTCCCCTGATCGAGTGTAACAAAAGTCCCCTAATCGAGTATAACAAAGTCCCCTAATCGAGAATAAAAATGTCTCCTGGTCCAGCGTAACAAAGTCCCCTGATCGAGTATAAATAAGTCCCCTGGCCCAGTATAACAAAGTCCCCAGATCGAGCATACCAAAGTTCCCTGATCTAGTATAACAAAGTCCCCTGATCGAGTATAACAAAGTCCCTTGATCTAGTATAACAAAGGCCCCTGACCGAGTATAACAAAGGCCCCTCATCGAGTATAAGAAAGTCTCCTGATCGAGTATAACAAAGCCGCCAAATAGAGTATAACAAAGTCCCCTGGTCGAGTATAACAAAGTCCCCTTATCGAGTAAAACAAAGTCCCGTAATCGAGTATAACAAAGGCCCCTGGTCGAGTATACCAAAGTCCCCTGATCGAGTGTAACAAAAGTCCCCTAATCGAGTATAACAAAGTCCCCTAATCGAGAATAAAAATGTCTCCTGGTCCAGCGTAACAAAGTCCCCTGATCGAGTATAAATAAGTCCCCTGGCCCAGTATAACAAAGTCCCTAGATCGAGCATACCAAAGTCCCCTGATCGATTATAACAAAGTCCCCCGGTCGAGTATAGCAAAGGGCCCTGATCGAGTAGGACAAAGACCTCTGATCGAGTATAACAGAGCTCCCTGGATGAGTATAACAAAGTCCCCAGATCGAGCATAAGAAAGTCCCCTAATCGATTATAACAAAGTCCCCTGATCCTAGTATAACAAAGCCCCCTGGACGAGTATAACAAAGTCCCCTGAACCGAGTATAACAAAGTCCCCTGATCGAGAATAACATATCCCCTGATCGAGTATAACAAAGTCCCTGGTGGAGTATAACAAAGTCCCCAGGTCGGGTATAACAAAGTTTTCTAATCGAGGATAACATAGGCCCCTGGCCGAGTATAACAAAGTCCTCTGATCAAGTATAACAAAGTCCCCTGATCGAGGATAACAAAGTCACCTAATCAAGTATAACAAAGTCCCCTGATCGTGTATAACAAAGTACCCTGATCGAGTATAACATATCCTATGATCGAGAATAACAAAGTCCTCTGGTCGAGTATAACAAAGTCCCCTGATCAAGTATAACAAAGGCCCCTCATCGAGTATAGCAGAGTCCATTGGTCAAATATAGGAAAGTCCACTGATCGAGTATGACAATGTCCCCAGATCAAGTATAAAAGAGTACCCTGGTCGAGTATAACAAAGTCCCCTGATCGAGTGTAACAAAGTCTCCTGTTCGAGCATAGCAAAGTCCCTTGGTCGAGTATAACAAAGCCCCCTCATCGAGTATAACAAAGGCCCTAACCGAGTATAAAAAAGTCCCCTGATTGAGTATAACAAAGCCCTCTGGTTGAGAATAACAAAGTCCCCTGATCGAGTATAACATATCCCCTGATCGAGTATAACAAAGTCCTCTGGTCGAGTATAAAAATAGTCCCCCGATCGCGTATAACAAAGTCCCCTGATCGTGTATAACAAAGTCCCCTGATCGAGTATAACAAAGGCCCTTCATTGAGTATAACAAAGTCCATTGGTCAAGTATAAAAAAGTCCCCTGGTCGAGTATAACAAAGTCCCCTAATCGAATAAAACAAAATCTTCTGGTCGAGTATAAAAAAGTCCCCTGATCAAATATAACAAAGTCCCCTGCTCGAGTATAACAAAGTCCCCTGATCGAGTATAACAAAGGCCCCTCATCGAGTATAACAAAGTCCATTGGTCAAGTATAAAAAAGTCCCCTGGTCCTGTATAACAAAGTCCCCTGATCGAGTATAACATATCCCTTGATCGAGTATAACAACGTCTCCTGGCCCAGTTTAACAAAGACCCTAGATCGAGCATAACAGAGTCCCCTAATCGATTATAACAAATTCCTCTGGTCAAGTATAACAAAGGGCCCTGATCGAGTAAGACAAAGTCCCCTAGTCGAGCATAACAATGTCCAATGATCCTAGTATATCAAAGACCCCTGGACGAGTATAACAAAGTACCCTGAACCAAGTATAACAAAGTCCCTGATCGAGTATAACATATCCCCTGATCGAGTATAACAAAGTTCCTGGTGGAGTATAACAAAGTCCCCTGGTCGAGTATAACAAAGTTTTCTAATCGAGTATAACAAAGGCCCCTGGTCGAGTCTAACAAAGTTTTCTAATCGAGTATAACAAAGGCCCCTGGTCGAGTATAACAAAGTCATGTGATTAAGTATATCAAAGTACTTTGATCGAGTATAACAAAGTCCCCTAACCAAGTATAACAAAGTCCCCTGGTCGAGTATAACTAAGTCCCTGATCGAGAATAACAAAGGACCCTCATCGAGTATAGTAAAGTCCATTGGTCAAATATAGGAAAGTCCATTGATCGAGTATGACAAAGTCCCCTGATCAAGTATGAGAAAGTCGCCTGGTCGAGTATAACAAAGTACCCTGGTCGTGTATAACAAAGTCCCCTGATCGAGTTTAACAAAGTCCTCTGGGTGAGTATTGCAAAGTCCCCTGATCGAGTATAACATATCCCCTGATCGAGTATAACAAAGTACCCTGGTCGTGTATAACAAAGTTCCCTGATCGAGTAAAACAAAGGCCCCTCATCGAATATAACAAAGTCCCCTGATCGATTATAACAAAGCCGTTTAATCGAGTATAACAAAGTCCCCTCGTCGAGTATAACAAAGTCCCCTGTTCGAGTCTAACATTAAGTCCCCTTATCGAGTATAACAAATTCCCCTAATCGAGTGTAACAAAGTCCCCTTAACGAGTATAACAAAGTCCCCTGATCGAGTATAACAAAGGCCCCTCGTCGAGTATAGCAAAGTCCATTGGTTAAATATAGGAAAGTCCACACATCGAGTATAACAAAGTCTCCCGATCGAGTATAACAATGGCCTCTGCTCAAGTATGACAAAGTCCACTGATCAAGTATAAAAAAGTCCCCTGGTCGAGAATAACAAAGTCCCCTAATCGAGTATAACAAAGTCCCCTGGTCGAGTATAGCAAAGTCCTCTGGTCGAGTAAAACAAAGCCACCTCATCGAGTAAGACAAAGTCCCCTGATCGATTATAACAAAGTCCCCTGATCGAGTATAAAAAAGCCCCCTAGACGAGTTTAACAAAGTCCCCTGATCGAGTATAACAACGTCCCCTGATCGAGTATAACAAAGTCCCCTGGTCCAGTATAACAAAGTCCCCTAATCGAGTAGAACAAATCCCCTGCTCGAGTATAACAAAGTCTCCAGGCCCAGTATAACAAAGTCCCCAGATTGAACATAACAAAGTCCCCTGATCGATTATAACAAAGTCCCCTGGTCGACTATAGCAAAGTCCCCTTGTCGAGTATAACAAAGCCCCGTCATCGAGTATAACAAAGGCCCCTAATCGAGAATAACAAAGTCCTCTGATCGAGTATAACAAAGTCACCTGAACGAGTATAACAAAGTCACCTGTTCGAGTATAACAAAGTCCCCTGGTGGAGTATAACAAAGTCCCATCATCGAGTATAACAAAGGCCCCTCATCGAGTATAACAAAGTCCATTGGTCAAGTATAAAAAAGTTCCCTGGTCGAGTATAACAAAGTCCCCTAATCGAGTCTAACAAAGTCCCCTGGTCGAATATAGCAAAGTCCCCTGGTCGAGTATAACAAAGCCCCATCATTGAGTATAACAAAGGCCCCTAATCGAGTATAACAAAGTCCAATGATCGAGTATAACAAAGGTCCCTGGTCGAGGATAGCAAAGTCCACTGATCGAGTATAAAAAAGCCTCCTGATCGAGTATAACAAAGTCTCCTAATCGAGTATAACAAAGTCCCCTGGTCGAGTATAGCAAAGTCCCATGATCGAGGTTAACAAAGCCTCCTGATCGAGTCCAAAAAAGGCCTCTAATCGAGTATAACAAAGTCCCTTGATCGAGTATAATAAAGGCCCCTGACCGAGTATAACAAAGGCCCCTCATCGAGTATATCAAAGTCCCATTATCGAGTAAAACAAAGTCTTCTAATCGAGTATAACAAAGGCCCCTGGTCGAGTATAACAAAGTGCCCTGATCTAGTGTAACAAAAGTCCCCTAATCGAGTATAACAAAGTCTCCTAATCGAGAATAAAAATGTCCCCTGGTCCAGCGTAACAATGTCCCTGATCGAGTATAAAAAAGTCCCCTGGCCCAGTATAACAAAGTCCCTAGATCGAGCATACCAAAGTCCCCTGATCGATTATAACAAAGTCCCCCGGTCGATTATAGCAAAGGGCCCTGATCGAGTAAGACAAAGTCCCCTGATCGAGTATAACAAAGTCACCTGTTCGAGTCTAAGAAAGTCCCCTTATCGAGTAAAACAAAGTCCCCTATTCGAGTATAACAAAGGCCCCTGGTCGAGTATAACAAAGTCCCCTGATCGAGTATAACAAAAGTCCCCTAACCGAGTATAACAAAGTCCCCTAATCGAGAATCAAAATGTCCCCTGGTGCAGCGTAACAATGATCCCTGATCAAGTATAAAAAAGTCCCCTGGCCCAGTATAACAAAGTCCCTAGATCGAGCATACCAAAGTCCCCTGATCGATTATAACAAAGTCCCCCGGTCGAGTATAGCAAAGGGCCCTGATCGAGTAAGACAAAGTCCCCTGATCGAGTATAACAAAGTCCCCTGATCCTAGTATAACAAAGCCCCCTGGACGAGTATAACAAATTCCCCTGAACCGAGTATAACAAAGTCCCCTGATCGAGTATAACATATCCCCTGATCGAGTATAACAAAGTCCCTGGTGGAGTATAACAAAGTCCCCTGGTCGAGTATAACAAAGTTTTCTAATCGAGGATAACAAATGCCCCTGGCCGAGTATAACAAAGTCCTCTGATCAAGGATAACAAAGTCCTCTGATCGAGGATAACAAAGTCCCCTAATCAAGTATAACAAAGTACCCTCATCGCATATAACAAATCCCCTGATCGAGTATAACAAAGTCCACTGGTCGAGTATAACAAAGTTCCTTCATCGAGTATAATAAAGGCCCCTCATCGATTATAGCAAAGTCCATTGGTCAAATATAGGAAAGTCCACTGATCGAGTATGACAAAGTCCCCTGATCAAGTATAAAAGAGTACCCTGGTCGAGTATAACAAAGTCCCTGATCGAGTATAACAAAGTCCCCTGGTCGAGTATAGCAAAGTACCCTGGTCAAGTATAACAAAGCCCCCTCATCGAGTATAACAAAGGACCCTAATCGAGTATAACAAAGTCCCCTGATTGAGTATAACAAAGTCCTCTGGTTGAGTATAAAAAAGTCCCCTGGCCGAGTATAACAAAGTCCCCTAATCGAATAAAACAAAGTCCTCTGGTCGAGTATAAAAAAGTCCCCTGATCGAATATAACAAAGTCCCCTGCTCGAGTATAACAAAGTCCCCTGATCGAGTATAAGAAAGGCCCCTTATCGAGTATAACAAAGTCCGTTGGTCAAGTATAAAAAGTCCCCTGGTCCAGTATAACAAAGTCACCTGTTCGAGTCTAAGAAAGTCCCCTTATCGAGTAAAAGAAAGTCCCCTATTCGAGTATAACAAAGGCCCCTGGTCGAGTATAACAAAGTCCCCTGATCGAGTATAACAAAAGTCCCCTAACCGAGTATAACAAAGTCCCCTAATCGAGAATCAAAATGTCCCCTGGTGCAGCGTAACAATGATCCCTGATCAAGTATAAAAAAGTCCCCTGGCCCAGTATAACAAAGTCCCTAGATCGAGCATACCAAAGTCCCCTGATCGATTATAACAAAGTCCCCCGGTCGAGTATAGCAAAGGGCCCTGATCGAGTAAGACAAAGTCCCCTGATCGAGTATAACAAAGTCCCCTGATCCTAGTATAACAAAGCCCCATGGACGAGTATAACAAAGTCCCCTGAACCGAGTATAACAAAGTCCCCTGATCGAGTATAACATATCCCCTGATCGAGTATAACAAAGTCCCTGGTGGAGTATAACAAAGGCCCCTGGCCGGGTATAACAAAGTCCTCTGATCAAGTATAACAAAGTCCTCTGATCGAGGATAACAAAGTCCACTAATCAAGTATAACAAAGTACCCTCATCGCGTATAACATATCCCCTGATTGAGTATAACAAAGTCCACTGGTCGAGTATAACAAAGTCCCCTGATCGAGTATAACAAAGGCCCCTCATCGATTATAGCAAAGTCCATTGGTCAAATATAGGAAAGTCCACTGATCGAGTATGACAAAGTCCCCTGATCAAGTATAAAAGAGTACCCTGGTCGAGTATAACAAAGTCCCCTGGTCGAGTATAGCAAAGTCCCCTGGTCGAGTATAACTAAGCCCCCTCATCGAGTATAACAAAGGCCCCTAATCGAGTATAACAAAGTCCCTGATTGAGTATAACAAAGTCCTCTGGTTGAGTATAACAAAGTCCCCTGATCGAGTATAACATATCCCCTGTTCGAGTATAACAAAGTCTTCTGGTCGAGTATAAAAAAGTCCCCTGGTCGAGTATAACAAAGTCCCCTAATCGAATAAAACAAAGTCCTCTGGTCGAGTATAAAAAAGTCCCCTGATCGAATATAACAAAGTCCCCTGCTCGAGTATAACAAAGTCCCCTGATCGAGTATAAGAAAGGCCCCTTATCGAGTATAACAAAGTCCGTTGGTCAAGTATAAAAAGTCCCCTGGTCCAGTATAACAAAGTCCCCTGATCGAGTATAACATATCCCTTGATCGAGTATAACAATGTCTCCTGGCCCAGTTTAACAAAGACCCTAGATCGAGCATAACAGAGTCCCCTAATCGATTATAACAAATTCTCCTGGTCGAGTATAACAAAGGGCCCTGATCGAGTAAGACAATGTCCCCTGATCGAGCATAACAAAGTCCCCTGATCCTACTGTAACAAAGCCCCCTGGACGAGTATAACATATCCCCTGATCGAGTATAACAAAGTCCTCTGGTCGAGTATAAAAAAGTCCCCTGATCGAGTATAACAAAGTCTCCTGCTCGAGTATAACAAAGTCCCCTGATCGAGTATAACAAAGTCCCCTGGTCGAGAATAGCAAGTCCCCTCATCAAGTATAACAAAGCCTATTGATCGAGTATAACAAAGTCCCCTAATCGAGTATAACAAAGTCCCCTGGTCGACTATAACAAAGTCCCTGATCGAGTATAACAAAGGCCCCTCATCGACTATAGTAAAGTCCATTGGTCAAATATAGAAAAGTCCACTGATCGAGTATAACAAAGTCCCCTGATCGAGTATAACAAAGTCCACTGATCAAGTATGAAAAAGTCCCCTGGTCGAGCAAAACAAAGCCCCCTCATCGAGTATAACAAAGGCCCCTAATCGATTATAACAAAGTCCATTGGTCAGGTATAAAAAAGTCCCCTTTCGAGTCTAACATTAAGTCCCCTTATTGAATATAACAAAGTCCCCTGATCGAGTATAACAAAGTCCCCTGTTCCAGTATAACGCAGTCCCCTGATCGAGTATAACATATCCCCTAATCGAGTATAACAAAGTCTCCTGGCCCAGTATAACAAACTCCCCAGATCGAGCATAACAAAGTCCCCTGACCGAGTATAACAAATGCCTCTGTTCGAGTATAACAAAGTCCTCTGGTCGATAATAACAAAGTCCCCAGATCGAGTATAACAAAAGCCCCTCATCGAGTATAGCAAAGTCCATTGGTCAAATATAGGAAAGTCCACTGATCGAGTATGACAAACTCCCCTGATTAATTATAAAAAAGTCCCCTGGTCGAGTATAACAAAGTCCCCTGATCGAGTATAACAAAGTCCCCTGGTCGAGTATAACAAAGCCCTATCATCGAGTATAACAAAGGGACCTAATCGAGTATAACAAAGTCCCCTGATTGAGTATAACAAAGTCCCCTGATGGAGTATAACAAAGTCCCCTGCTCGAGTACAATAAAGTCGCCAGATCGAGTACAACAAAAGCCTCTCATCGAGTATAACAAAGTCCATTGGTCAAGTATAAAAAAGTCCCCTGGTCGAGTATAACAAAGACCCCTGTTCGAGTATAACAAAGTCCCCTGGTCGAGTATAGCAAAGTCCCCTGATCGAGAATAACAAAGCCTCCAGATCGAGTATAACAAAGTCCCCTGGTCGAGTTTAACACAGCCCCCTTCTCGAGTATAACAAAGGTCCCCTGATCGAGAATAACAAATCCGCCTAATCGAGTATAACAAAGTTCCCTGGTCGAGTATAACAAAGTCCCCTGTTCGAGTCTAACAAAGTCCCCTTATCGAGTATAACAAATTCCCCTTATCGAGTATAACAAAGTCCCTTTAACGAGTATAACAAAGTCTAGTGATCGAGTATAACAAAGGCCCCTGGACGAGTATAACAAAGTCCCCTGATCGAGTATAACAAAAGTCCCTTGATCGAGTATAACAAAGTACCCTGGTCGAGTATAACAAAGTTTTCTTATCGAGTATAACAAAGGCCCCTGGTCGAGAATAACAAAGTCCTCTGATCGAGTATAACAAAATTCCCCTGATCGAGTATAACAAAGTCCCCTAATCAAGTATAGCAAAGTCCCCTCATCGAGTATAACACATCCCCTGATCGAGTATAACAAAGTCCTCTGGTCGAGTATAACAAAGTCCCTGATCGAGTATAAAAAAGTCCCCTTCTCGAGTATATCAAAGTCCCCAGATCACTTATAACAAAGGCCTCTCATCTAGTATAACAAAGTCCATTGGTCAAGTATAAAAAAGTCCCCTGGTTGAGTATAACAAAGACCCCTGATCGAGTATAACAAAGTCCCCTGGTCGAGTATAGCAAAGTCCCCTGATCGAGGATAACAAAGTCCCCAGATCGAGCATAACAAAGTCCCTTGATTGAGTATAACAAAGTCCCCTGATCGAGTATAACAAAGTCCTCTGGTTGCGTATAACAAAGTCCCCTGATCGAATATAACATATCCCCTGATCGAGTATACCAAAATTCCCCTGATCGAGTATGACAAAGTCCCCTGTTTAATTTTGAAAAAGTCTCCTGGTTGAGTATAACAAAGTTCCCTGATCGAGTATAAAAAA
The DNA here is from genome assembly GCF_018991925.1 of Homarus americanus. NCBI lineage: Eukaryota > Metazoa > Arthropoda > Malacostraca > Decapoda > Nephropidae > Homarus > Homarus americanus. The sequence continues at coordinate 9,820 of NW_024753496.1, read as the reverse complement.
GTCCCCTGGTCGAGTATAACAAAGCCCCCTCATCGAGTAAAACAAAGGCCCCTAATCGAGTATAACAAAGTCCAGTGATCGAGTATAACATATCCCCTCATCGAGTATAACAAAGTCCTCTGGTCGAGTATAAAAAAGTCCCCTGATCGACTATAACAAAGGTCACTCATTGAGTATAACAAAGTCCATTGATCAAGTATAACAAAGGCCTCTCATCTAGTATAACAAAGTCCATTGGTCAGGTATAGAAAAGTCCCCTGGTCGAGTATAGCAAGTCCCCTGATCGAATATAACAAAGTCCCCTGGTCGAGTATAGCAAAGTCCCCTGCCGAGTATAACAAAACCTCCTCATCGAATAAAACAAAGTCCCCTCATCGAGTATAACAAAGCCCCCTGCTCGGGTATAAGAAAGTCCCTTGATCGGGTATAAGAAAGTCCCCTGATCGAGTATAACAAAGGCCCCTAATCGAGTCCAAAAAAGGCCCCTAATCGAGTATAACAAATTCCACTGATCTAGTATAACAAAGGCCCCTGATCAAGTATAAGAAAAGCCCCTCATCGAGTATAACAAAGTCACCTGATCGAGTATAACTAAGCCGCCTAATCGAGTATAACAAAGGCCCCTGGTCGAGTATAACAATGTCCCCTGATCGAGTATAACAAAAGTCCCTTGATCGAGTATAACAAAGTCCCCTGATCGAGCATAAAAAAGTCCCCTGGCCCAGTATAACAAAGTCCCCATATCGAGCATAACAAAGTCCCCTGATCGTATATAACAAAGTCCCCTGGTCGAGTATAGCAAAGGGCCCTGATCGAGTAAGACAAAGTACCCTGATCGAGTATAAGAAAGTCCCCTGATCGAGTATAACAAAGCCCCCTGGACGAGTATAACAAAGTCCCCTGGTCGAGTATAACAAAGTCCCCTGTTCGAGTCTAACAAAGTCCCCTTATCGAGTATAACAAATTCCCCTTATCGAGTATAACAAAGTCCCCTTAACGAGTATAACAAAGTCTCCTGATCGAGTATAACAAAGGCCCCTGGACGAGTATAACAAAGTCCCCTGATCGAGTATAACAAAAGTCCCTTGATCGAGTATAACAAAGTACCCTGGTCGAGTATAACAAAGTTTTCTTATCGAGTATAACAAAGGCCCCTGGTCGAGAATATCAAAGTCCTCTGATCGAGTATAACAAAATTCCCCTGATCGAGTATAACAAAGTCCCCTAATCAACTATAGCAAAGTCCCCTGATCGAGTATAACATATCCCCTGATCGAGTATAACAAAGTCCTCTGGTCGAGTATAACAAAGTCCCCTGATCGAGTATAAAAAAGTCCCCTGGTCGAGTATAACAAAGTCCCCTGATCGAGGATAACAAAAGCCCCTCATCGTGTATAACAAAGTCCCCTGATTGAGTATAACAAACTCCCCTGATCCAGTATAACAAAGTCCTCTGGTTGAGTATAACAAAGTCCCCTGATCGAATATAACATATCCCCTGATCGAGTATAACAAAATTCCCCTGATCGAGTATGACAAAGTCCCCTGTTTAATTTTGAAAATGTCCCCTGGTTGAGTATAACAAAGTTCCCTGATCGATTATAAAAAAGTCCCCTGGTTGAGTATAACAAAGCCCCCTCATCGAGTAAAACAAAGGCCCCTAATCGAGTATAACAAAGTCCACTGATCGAGTATAACATATCCCCTAATCGAGTATAACAAAGTCCTCTGGTCAAGTATAAAAAAGTCCCCTGATCGAGTATAACAAAGGTCCCTCATTGAGTATAACAAAGTCCATTGATCAAGTATAAAAAAGTCCCCTGGTCGAGTATGACAAAGTCCTCTGATTGGGTATAACAAATTCCTCTGGTTCGAGTATAAAAAAGTCCCCTGATCGAGTGTAAAAAAGTCCCCTGGTCGAGTATAACAAAGCCCCCTCATCGAGTAAAACAAAGGCCCCTAATCGATTATACCAAAGTCCAGTGATCGAGTATAACATATCCCCTCATCGAGTATAACAAAGTCCTCTGGTCGAGTATAAAAAAGTCCCCTGATCGACTATAACAAAGGTCACTCATTGAGTATAACAAAGTCCCCAGATCGAGTATAACAAAGGCCTCTCATCTAGTATAACAAAGTCCATTGGTCAAGTATAAAATAGTCCCCTGGTTGAGTATAACAAAGACCCTTGATCGAGTGTAACAAAGTCCCATGGTGGAGTATAGCAAAGTCCCCTGATCGAGGATAACAAAGTCCCCAGATCGAGCATAACAAAGTCCCCTGATTGAGTATAACAAAGTCCCCTGATCGAGTATAACAAAGTCCTCTGGTTGAGTATAACAAAGTCCCCTGATCGAGTATAACAAAAATCCCCTGATCGAGTATAACAACGTCTCGTGGCCCAGTTTAACAAAGTCCCCAGATCGAGCATAACAAAGTCCCCTAATCGATTATAACAAAGTCCCCTGGTCGAGTATAACAAAGGACCCTGATCGAGTAAGACAAAGTCCCCTGAATCGAGTATAACAAAGTACCCTGATCGACCATAACATATCCCCTGATCGAGTATAACAGAGTCCCTGGTGGAGTATAACAAAGTCCCCTGGTCGAGTATAACAAAGTTTTCTAATCGAGTATAACAAAGGCTCCTGGTCAAGTATAACAAAGTCCTCTGATCAAGTATAACAAAGTCCTTTGATCGAGTATAAAAAAGTCCCCTAATCAAGTAAAACAAAGTCACCTAATCGAGTATAACAAAGTCCCCTGATCGAGTATAACATAACCCCTGATCGAGTATATCAAAGTTCTCTGGTCGAGTATAACAAAGTCCCCTGATCGAGTATAACAATGTCCCCTGGTCGAGTATAGCAAAGTCCATTGGTCAAATATAGGAAAGTCCACTGATCGAGTATGACAAACTCCCATGATCAAGTATAAAAGTCCCCTGGTCGAGTATAACAATGTCCCCTGATCGAGTATAACAAAGTCCCCCCAGATCGAGCATAACAAAGTCCCCTGATTGAGTATAAGAAAGTCCCCTGATCGAGTATAACAAAGTCCTCTGGTTGAGTATAACAAAGTCCCCTGATCGAATATAACATATCCCCTGATCGAGTATAACAAAATTCCCCTGATCGAGTATGACAAAGTCCCCTGTTTAATTTTGAAAATGTCCCCTGGTTGAGTATAACAAAGTTCCCTGATCGATTATAAAAAGTCCCCTGGTTGAGTATAACAAAGCCCCCTCATCGAGTAAAACAAAGGCCCCTAATCGAGTATAACAAAGTTCACTGATCGAGTATAACATATCCCCTAATCGAGTATAACAAAGTCCTCTGGTCAAGTATAAAAAAGTCCCCTGATCGAGTATAACAAAGGTCCCTCATTGAGTATAACAAAGTCCATTGATCAAGTATAAAAAAGTCCCCTGGTCGAGTATGACAAAGTCCTCTGATTGGGTATAACAAATTCCTCTGGTTCGAGTATAAAAAAGTCCCCTGATCGAGTATAAAAAAGTCCCCTGGTCGAGTATAACAAAGCCCCCTCATCGAGTAAAACAAAGGCCCCTAATCGATTATACCAAAGTCCAGTGATCGAGTATAACATATCCCCTCATCGAGTATAACAAAGTCTTCTGGTCGAGTATAAAAAAGTCCCCTGATCGACTATAACAAAGGTCACTCATTGAGTATAACAAAGTCCCCAGATCGAGTATAACAAAGGCCTCTCATCTAGTATAACAAAGTCCATTGGTCAAGTATAAAAAAGTCCCCTGGTTGAGTATAACAAAGACCCCTGATCGAGTATAACAAAGTCCCATGGTGGAGTATAGCAAAGTCCCCTGATCGAGGATAACAAAGTCCCCAGATTGAGCATAACAAAGTCCTCTGATTGAGTATAACAAAGTCCCCTGATCGAGTATAACAAAGTCCTCTGGTTGAGTATAACAAAGTCCCCTGATCGAGTATAACAAAAATCCCCTGATCGAGTATAACAACGTCTCGTGGCCCAGTTTAACAAAGTCCACAGATCGAGCATAACAAAGTCACCTAATCGATTATAACAAAGTCCCTTGGTCGAGTATAACAAAGGGCCCTGATCGAGTTGAACAAAGTCCCCTGATCAAGCATAACAAAGTCCCCTGATCCTAGTATAACAAAGCGCCCTGGACGAGTATAACGAAGTCCCCTTATCGAGTATAACATATCCCCTGATCGAGTATAACAGAGTCCCTGGTGGAGTATAACAAAGTCCCCTGGTCGAGTATAACAAAGTTTTCTAATCGAGTATAACAAAGGCTGCTGGTCGCGTATAACAAAGTCCTCTGATCAAGTATAACAAAGTCCTTTGATCGAGTATAAAAAAGTCCCCTAATCAAGTAAAACAAAGTCACCTAATCGAGTATAACAAAGTCCCCTGATCGAGTATAACATAACCCCTGATCGAGTATAACAAAGTTCTCTGTCGAGTATAACAAAGTCCCCTGATCGAGTATAACAATGTCCCCTGGTCGAGTATAGCAAAGTCCATTGGTCAAATATAGGAAAGTCCACTGATCGAGTATGACAAACTCCCCTGATCAAGTATAAAAAAGTCCCCTGGTCGAGTATAACAATGTCCCCTGATCGAGTATAACAAAGTCCCCTGGTCGAGTATAACAAAGGCCCCTATTCGAGTATAACAAAGTCCCTTGATTTAGTATAACTAAGTCCCCTGATCGAGTATAACAAAGTACTCTGGTTGAGCATAACAAAGTCCCCTGATCGAGTATAACATATCCCCTAATCGAGTATAACAAAGTCCTCTGGTCGAGGATAAAAAAGTCCCTTGATCGCGTATAACAAAGTCCCTGGTCGTGTATAACAAAGTCCCCTGATCGAGTATAACAAAGTCCCCTGATCCTAGTATAACAAAGCCCACTGGACGAGTATAACAAAGACACCTGAACCGAGTATATCAAAGTCCCCTGATCGAGTATAACATATCCCCTGATCGAGTATAACAAAGTCCCTGGTGGAGTATAACAAGGTCCCCTGGTCGAGTATAACAAAGTTTTCTAATCGAGTATAATAAAGGCCCATGATCGAGAATATCAAAGTTTTCTAATCGAGTATATCAAAGGCCCCTGGTCTAGTATAACAAAGTCCTCTGATCAAATATAACAAAGTCCTTTGATCGAGTATAACAAAGTCCCCTAATCAAGTATAACAAAGTCCCCTGGTCGAGTATAACAAAGGGCCCTGATCGAGTAAGAAAAAGTCCATTGATCGAGTATAACAAAGTCCCCTGATCCTAGTATAACAAAGCCCACTGGACGAGTATAACAAAGACACCAGAACCGAGTATAACAAAGTCCCCTGATCGAGTATAACAAAGTCCCTGGTGGAGTATAACAAAGTCCCCTGGTCGAGTATAACAAAGTTTTCTAATCGAGTATAACAAAGGCCCCTGGTCGAGCATAACAAAGTCCTCTGATCAAGTATAACAAAGTCCCCTAATCAAGTATAACAAAGTCTCCTGGTCGTATATAACAAAGTCACCTGATCGACTATAACAAAAGGCCCTCATTGAGTATAACAAAGTCCATTGGTCAAGTATAAAAAGTCCCCTTGACGAGTATAACAAAGTCCCTTGATCAAGTATAACATAGCCCCTGGTCGAGTTTAACAAAGTCCTCTGGTCGAGTATAAAAAAGTCCCCTGTTCGAGTATAATAAAGCCCCCTGCTCGAGTATAAGTAGGTCCCCTGATCGAGTATAACAAAGTCTCCTAATCGAGTAAAACAAAAGCCCCTCATCGAGTCCAAAAAAGGCCCCTAATCGAGTATAACAAAGTTCCCTGATCTAGTATAACAAAGGCATCTGGTCGAGTATAACAAAGGCCCCTCATCGAGTATAACAAAGTCCCCTGATCGATTATAACAAAGCCGCCTAATCGAGGATAACAAAGTCCCGTGGTCGAGTATAACAAAGTCCCCTGATCGAGTATAACAAGGGCCTCTGGTCGAGTATAACAAAGTCCCCTGATCGAGTATAACAAAAATCCCCTGATCGAGTATTACAACGTCTCGTGGCCCAGTTTAACAAAGTCCCCAGATCGAGCATAACAAAGTCACCTAATCGATTATAACAAAGTCCCTTGGTCGAGTATAACAAAGGGCCCTGATTGAGTATAACAAAGTCCCCTGATCGAGTATAACAAAGTCCTCTGGTTGAGTATAACAAAGTTCCCTGATCGAGTATAACAAAAATCCCCTGATCGAGTATAACAACGTCTCGTGGCCCAGTTTAACAAAATCCCCAGATCGAGCATAACAAAGTCCCCTAATCGATTATAACAAAGTCCCCTGGTCGAGTATAATAAAGGACCCTGATCGAGTAAGACAAAGTCCCCTGAATCGAGTATAACAAAGTACCCTGATCGACCATAACATATCCCCTGATCGAGTATAACAGAGTCACTAGTGGAGTATAACAAAGTCCCCTGGTCGAGTATAACAAAGTTTTTTAATCGAGTATAACAAAGGCTCCTGGTCGAGTATAACAAAGTCCTCTGATCATGTATAACAAAGTCCTTTGATCAAGTATAAAAAAGTCCCCTAATCAAGTAAAACAAAGTCACCTAATCGAGTATAACAAAGTCCCCTGATCGAGTATAACATAACCCCTGATCGAGTATAACAAAGTTCTCTGGTCGAGTATAACAAAGTCCCCTGATCGAGTATAACAATGTCCCCTGGTCGAGTATAGCAAAGTCCATTGGTCAAATATAGGAAAGTCCACTGATCGAGTATGACAAACTCCCCTGATCAAGTATAAAAAAGTCCCCTGGTCGAGTATAACAATGTCCCCTGATCGAGTATAACAAAGTTCCCTGGTCGAGTATAACAAAGACACCTGAACCGAGTATAACAAAGTCCCCTGATCGAGTATAACAAAGTCCCTGGTGGAGTATAACATAGTCCCCTGGTCGAGTATAACAAAGTTTTCTAATCGAGTATAACAAAGGCCCCTGGTCGAGTATAACAAAGTCCTCTGATCAAGTATAACAAAGTCCCCTAATCAAGTTTAACAAAGTCCCCTGGTCGTATATAACAAAGTCACCTGATCGAGAATAACAAAAGGCCCCTCATTGAGTATAACAAAGTCCATTGGTCAAGTATAAAAAGTCCCCTGGACGAGTATAACAAAGTCCCTTGATCAAGTATAACATAGCCCCTGGTCGAGTATAACAAAGTCCTCTGGTCGAGTATAAAAAAGTCCCCTGTTCGAGTATAATAAAGCCCCCTGCTCGAGTATAAGTAGGTCCCCTGATCGAGTATAACAAAGTCTCCTGATCGAGTATAACAAAAGCCCCTCATCGAGTCCAAAAAAGGCCCCTAATCGAGTATAACAAAGTTCCCTGATCTAGTATAACAAAGGCCTCTGGTCGAGTATAACAAAGGCCCCTAATCGATTATAACAAAGCCGCCTAATCGAGGATAACAAAGTCCCCTTGTCGAGTATAACAAAGTCCCCTGATCGAGTATAACAAAGGCCTCTGGTCGAGTATAACAAAGTCCCCTGATCGAGTATAACAAAAATCCCCTGATCGAGTATAACAACGTCTCGTGGCCCAGTTTAACAAAGTCCTGAGATCGAGCATCACAAAGTCACCTAATCGATTATAACAAAGTCCCTTGGTCGAGTATAACAAAGGGCCCTGATCGAGTAGAACAAAGTCCCCTGATCAAGCATAACAAAGTCCCCTGATCCTAGTATAACAAAACCCCCTGGACGAGTATAACAAAGTCCCCTGAACCAAGTATAACAAAGTCCCCTTATCGAGTATAACATATCCCCTGATCGAGTATAACAGAGTCCCTGGTGGAGTATAACAAAGTCCCCTGGTCGAGTATAACAAAGTTTTCTAATCGAGTATAACAAAGGCTCCTGGTCGAGTATAACAAAGTCCTCTGATCAAGTATAACAAAGTCCTTTGATCGAGTATAAAAAAGACCCCTAATCAAGTAAAAAAAAGTCCCCTGATTGAGTATAACAAAGTCCCCTGATCGAGTATAACATATCCCTTGATCGAGTATAACAAATTCCTCTGGTCGAGTATAACAAACTCCCCTGATCGAGTATAACAAAGTCCCCTTGTCGAGTATAGCAAAGTCCCCTGATCGAGTATAACAAAGGCCCCTCATCGAGTATAACATTGGTCATATATAGGAATGTCCACTGATCGAGTATGACAAAGTCCCCTAATCAAGTTCAAAAAAGTCCCCTGGTCGCGTATAACAAAGTCCCCTGATCGAGTATAACAAAGTCCCCTGGACGAGTATAACATATCCCCTGATCGAGTATAACAAAGTCTTCTGGTCGAGTATAAAAAAGTCCCCTGATTGCGTATAATAAAGTCCCCTGGACGTGTATAACAAAGTCCCCTGATCGAGTATAACAAAGGCCCCTCATTGAGTATAACAAAGTCCATTGGCCAAGTAAAAAAAGCCCCTGGTCGAGTATAACAAAGTCCCCTGATCGTGTATAACAAAGTCCCCTGGTCGAGTATAGCATATCCCCTGATCGAATATAACAAAGTCCCTGGTGGAGTATAACAAAGTCCCCTGATCGAATATAAAAAATTCTCCTGGTCGAGTATAACAAAGTTTTCTAATCGAGTATAACAAAGGCCCCTCGTCGAGTATAACAAAGTCCTCTTTTTGAATATAACAAAGTCCCCTGATCGAGTATAACATATCTCCTGATCGAGTATAATAAAGTCCTCTGGTCGAGTATAACAAAGTCCCCTCATCGAGTATAACAAAGTCCCCTTGTCGAGTATCACAATGTCCCCTGATCGACTATAACAAAGGCCCCTCATCGAGTATAGCAAATTCCATTGGTCAAATATAGGAAAGTCCACTCATCGAGTATAACAAAGTCCCCCGATCGAGTAAAACAATGGCCTCTCGTCAAGTATGACAAATTGCCCTGATCAAGTATAAAAATATCCCCTGGTCGAGTATAACAAAGTCCCCTAATCGAGTATAACAAAGTCCCCTGGTCGACTATAGCAAAGTCTCCTGATCGAGTTTAACAAAGCCCCCTCATCGAGTACAAAAGAGGCCCCTAATCGAGTATAACAAAGTCCCCTGGTTGAGTATAACAAAGTCCCCTGATCAAGTATAACATATCCCCGGATTGAGTATAACATAGACCTCTTGTCGAGTATAAAAAAGTCCCCTGATCGAGTATAACAAAGTCCCCTGGTCGAGTATAACAAAGTTTTCTAATCGAGTATAACATGTCCTCTGGTCGAGTATAACAAAGTCCCCTCATCGAGTATAACAAAGTCCCCTTGTCGAGTATCACAATGTCCCCTGATCGACTATAACAAAAGCCCCTCATCGAGTATAGCAAAGTCCATTGGTCAAATATAGGAAAGTCCACTCATCGAGTATAACAAAGTCCCCCGATCGAGTATAACAATGGACTCTGGTCAAGTATGACAAAGTCCCCTGATCAAGTATAAAATGTCCCCTGGTCGAGTATAACAAAGTCCCCTAATCGAGTATAACAAAGTCCCCTGGTCGACTATAGCAAAGTCCCCTGGTCGAGTATAACAAAGTCCCCTGGTTGAGTATAACAAAGTCCCTGATCAAGTATAACATATCCCATGATTGAGTATAACAAAGTCCTCTGGTCGAGCATAAAAAAGTACCCTGATCGAGTATAACAATGTCCCCTGGTGGAGTATAACAAAGTCCCCTCATCGAGTATAACAAAGGCCCCTCATCGAGTATAACAAAGTCCATTGGTCATGTATAAAAAAGTTCC
>NW_024753495.1:0-14726 GCF_018991925.1 Homarus americanus | reverse complement strand
CTGCTGGTATACTTTCATTTGGTTTTCCTACCATTTGACAAATATGACAAGATTTTAGGTATTTTGACACATCCTTCCTAAGTCCAGGCCAATAATAGTGTTGGAGGAGCTTTTTATATGTTTCAGGATTCCCAAATGTCCTGAAATACCATCATGGGCAAGGGCAATTAATGCTGGTCTGACTGAGGTGGGAATTACCACTTGATGTATTTCAGACCACGTGTCTAGATGGGCAAGCTCAGGGGGCCTATAAGCCCTCATCAAAACCCCTTCATGATAATAAAAACACGGAAGGGTGTTAAAATCTTTACCCTCAACTGCTGCATGATGAAGTTTAGTCAAAGATGGATCAGATTGTTGGGCTTTAACGAGCTCATCCTTACTAATAGTCTTATTGTACAGATCTTCTGTGGGTATGAAGATATTAGAGGTGGTTTTAGATGAAGAGGGCCCATTCCGCACACTCTGTGACCGGGTGACAGCACAAGATGGGAAAAGATGAGGAATAGTTTCTTTAAGGTCAGTGGTGGAGTTGACAGGTAAGGGAGAGTCGACAGTCTTTATGTTAGGAACCACTAGATCTCCTACCAAGTCATTACCCAATAATAAATGAATGCCGCACACAGGCATTGGGTCTTTCCTTATATTATTGCACTTCCCCAGTAATCAAGGGGTTTCAGATTTAGCTAAAGGATAGGAAGAATGGGATGAGAGATCAGAAATTAGAACACTCATTAGTAAATGCGGTAGATATATCATGAATGACGTTAAACAGGAGGATAGATTGTGCTGCGCCCGTATCACGTAGTATACGAATAGGGAAAGAACGAGACCCCTCCATGATTGAAATTTTTCCCTCATAGGTGAATGAAGAGAAGAGATCCTGATGGGGCCTTTCCACATTGGTGTTTGCTATTGGTTTGGATTTGGGATCCAGGGAACTACTTTTAGCAATTCGACACTTTGGGTGTTTACAATTCTGGATCGTATGGCCTGGGTTTTTACAGTAAGAACAAGTAAGCTTGGTTGCATCGGGGGGAGTAGGTGTAGGACCTTTCGACCTACCACTCACGTTCCCAAGGTTATCATCAGAGGAGGACCTAACATGTCAGGAAGTACCGTTCTCTACTGCTTGACTCCCACAACTTCGTACGCATCAGCCAGCTCAGCACGCCCTAATTAACCTCTCCCGCTCCTCATGCTTCAAGATGTGAAATGGTATCTTGCTCTTCCACTCCTCAGGACTACCAAATTTAACAAATCACAAATGTAGAGTCTCTGTAGCCTCCACTTCTTAAAAGCTAAAAGCTTTTCTTAGGCAACTCTAACAAAGGAATTATTTAGAATGTTTGGTTAGTTTGCAGAAACTTCTGCCGGTATCCATCTGGCGTGATAGCATAAGAGGTGAGGATATTCTTTTTTACGTTATCATAGTCATCAGTCTGGTCTAAACAGTTATAAACTCTACGAGCCTTACCATATAATTTAGGAACTAACACTGACACCCACTTGTCCTTTGGCCACTCATTCTTCCCGGCTATTTTCTCAAAAGTCTTAAATGACCCGTCCATATCGGATTCATCAAACCCGGGAACAAGGGAAGAAGCAGTAGCAGGGTTAAAAGCAGCTAGTTTCTCTCTTAATGCCACTTCTTTTGATCTAAACTCCGATGTTAAGGTGACTTCTATCTCTCTTACCTGTAGTTCTTTCAGTCTAACCTCCTGCTCCAACTTGGCCCGTTCCGACCTTTCTTCAGGCTCCAACTTGGCCTGCTGCTCCAACTTGGCCTGTTCCAACTCGAGTTCTTTCATTTTGATTTGGAACTCGAACCTAGCTCGTTCTAGTTCCAAGGCGTCTATTCGTTGTGTTTTTTCTTGAGGGCTAGCCAGACCTGAAGCAACTTCTGAGTGAGGAGGGGTGGTGGATAGTGGTTGAAGTTTCTTGGACATGGGCGTTAATCTGTCAACAGCGGATTCTTTTAAAACTTCATGTTGAACCAGCACTTCAATCACATGATTTTTAACATTTCCTTAGTCAGTTGCTGTGAAAATGGGATATTATAATAGTTGGCTATTTCTTTCCATTCTTTCTTCAGGATATTAACTTACGTAATTTAGCTACGGAAGGATTTCAATAAAATCACAGGAAGTCAAAACCTAAATTGGCCATTGTTAAGAGAAAATAGGATAAAATTAACAATGGTCAAAGATAAGATGAAGTGGATAACCCTAGAAATATCACGGCAGTAGGATAACCCAAGAAAGTTCGAAAACTACTTCAAGTTATACCCTAGGGAAATTACATATGATTATTGTTCTTCTGAAGATCCTTAGATAAGGATAAGAGACTTGAAAGAGGTAGGGCGTATTACGGCATTAATATAAAGATCCGGATTAACAACCCTGATAAATGGTATGATTGACCCTGAATGAGATAATGAGAACAATAATTGAGGCTTTATAATTATGGGGTCCTGGTAGAGCGTGGCGTCCCAAGATATCACTTCACCGTAAACTAGTGACTATGGAACAACCTACTCTGGAGTGAGGGTACGGCATTAAACAGATCCGGATTCTTCCCAACACTCGATAAGACTTACTACACAACTGCCACGTGTAATAATAGGTAAGCCTTATGACACTTGGAACCTAATATCCTACGTCTGTCACTCTTACTATACGATAATACCAATATATGCACACACATATGAAGGGAACTTTAAACTACCGTAAAGCAATTGAGAACAGAAGTGACTGGGAGGAATAATTAACACTGAGTAACAAGGGAGGAAGGAATATGGTACTTAAGGTCGTATCCTGTCACGGTCGCCATTTGTTACGAGTTGGGGATTTAGAATATAGTTATACGTCTACCCAGATCCCAACAGGTAACAACAATAAAAAAAAAACAATCGGACTATAAAAGGGTAGACAAAGGATGCGAGTTTTCGTTGTATATAATAGAGTACCATAAATCCCTTAACAAAATATTCAGCTTATAAATTACCCTTAACCAAACTTAACCTAAACATTAACAGTATATACATATTAATACAACATAAACCATTTTGAAGCAAGTGGACGTGGGGGAGGTAATACAAGATACATGTACTTAAGTGAGGAGCTGAGATGGCTGACGAGTAAGGCTGAGTATTGTAGAAGACGGTAGGTAGTCACTGCACGTAGGTTTAGAGGATAGATGATCCTGTGGTCACTTCCCAGAGCCAAGTCCTCTCTCCTCGAATTGGAGCTGACAAAGAAGACTGAGGAGGTGACGCAACAACCAGGATAGGGAGAAGGGAAACCTCGGAGTGGTAACTAAGACGAGTCATACTCGTGTCTCGTCCCTAGATGGCGTTGCTCGTGGTGGTGGGTAGGTAGATCAGGACAATAGATGGCGTGGTTCGTAGTGCGGGGTGGAGGGGTTCGTAACACTCCTAACCCAACCTAAGTCTGGTGGACCGAGAAAGAATACCCCAGCGGACGATGAAAGACTCATGGTGACACAGCCTCCCATGATAGTCACCATTAAAAACAGCTTCAAGTTGACGTTTCTGCAGGAACTGTGAGAAGGAGGTTACATGAGGCCGGGATACACCACAGGACTCAGGCAATTAAGGAAAGGTTAGATCGCCATCGTACTACCAGCCTCCAGTTTACCGGCAATACGAGGGTGAAGACAGACTTTTGGGGTCAGGTGATCTTAGATGAGATGACCTGCATCCACCACCCAGGGTCCTCTCCACTGTGGCGGCCAAACACCAGGTTATCAACGTCACATCATCAACAAGGTGGCAAGAAGCGAATCATGTGACAGTCAATGTTTGGGGCTTGTTAAACACAGACAGCATCATGGGTGAACTAACTCAGATTAAAGGAAGATTTAGCTCTGAAAAGTAATTGGATATTTTGGAATGTGGTGATCTCAGTCACTGTCTATGCTTTACTATATCCAGAGTTCATAATATTCAAGGAGGTGTGAATAATGATATCCTATTCCTCTTAATTATGGTCTATAAGGATATAATATGTATTTGTATTTATAAATTCCTGATTATAACTACAGTATTACCCCGCTTTACACGGTTTCACTTTCCTCGATTTCTCATTTACGCGGTACCTCGCCAGAACCGGACTTTCACTTTCCGCAGTGCATCTACTCATATACGCGGTGAAGTATATATTTTTTTTATTTAGCTCATAAAATTCATACAAATTACCCGGCCAGAATATAATTTACATTGTTGGAATTCTTACAATATGATGATCATTTTGAATATAAACATCATGGATTTTGCAAGAGACATACAAATTTTAGATCTAATGTAATAATTTGGTTTACACAAAGCAAATATTTTATCTTTTGTGCTAAATATATGAAGTTTACATTCAAAATATTCCCTGGCCTGCAAGGAATCCAGAAATGTCAATTATATTATCCTAACTTTAGTCTGAGGTATTATTTATTACCAAACGTTAAAATCTAATGTTTTCACCCAAACATTTCTCAGAGAGGTAGGAGCTAGTGAGCTGGGAAGAGGGGGGGGGAGGGGAGATTTGAGTCCATTATTTGAGTGGACATTAACCTGGCGACTGTATTTCTCTTAAATATTAATTGTGTTTGCATACCATCATAAAATTAAGATGTTAATTTTAATACAACATAATTTTCTCCATTTAGTGCAAAAAAATAGTTAACAGAGAGAGAAGGTGAGAGAGAAGGTGAGAGAGAGAGAGAAGGTTAGAGAGGTGAGAGAGAGAGAGAAGGTTTGAGAGAAGGTGAGAGGCAAGGTGAGAGAGAGAAGGTTAGAGAGGTGAGAGAGAGAGAGAGAGAGAGAAGGTTAGAGAGAAGGTGAGAGAGAAGCGTTCTCTAAGTTACATAAATTGGCTTTTAAATTCCTTTTTTATTGTATAATTTTATCTTTTATTTAGATTTTATTTGCATTAAGAAATTAAAAATACTATATTTTATGATATTTTAAACCTTTTATATTTTTGGATCACCTAAAGAGTTTCCACCAAGACGTGTGGAATGCTATCATTCTTCTTCACTACACCACAGTCATCATTGTACTCTAATTGGAATTTGTTTTTTTCAAGTAAAACAATTTAAAAAATAATATTCGTGTGAATATAATCAAATAAATCAGTACTTGTTCCATAAAATGTAATAAAGAACAAAGAAAACAATTAAACAACCAAAAATTTTTTTATTAATGTTTTACAATTTATTATATTTGGGTTGACGCGACTGATCAGCAATTGTATCAGTAATGGTCGTGGAACCGCGGTGCCTGACGACTGCGGCATCGTAGCTCTGAGAAGTTGTGACAGAGGCCTTGGAATCGCGGCTCTTCGCAGAACCGCCGCTCTTCATAGAACCGCTCGTCACGGCGCTTGTGGAACCGTTGCTCCTCGTGGCGCCTGTGGAACTGTTGCTCCTCGTGGCGCCTGTGGAACTGTTGCTCCTCGTGGCGCCTGTGGAACTGTTGCTCCTCGTGGCGCCTGTGGTCCTCGTGCCTGTGGTCCTCGTGGCGCCTGTGAGGTTCCCGGCAGGGTGCAGCTGGTGGTAGCATGTGGGTTATGGTTTGTGGTCTGGAGGACACCATCTCCAAATTAACAGAGGTGATGAACTGATCAGGGACCCAAATCACAGCCTTAGGTGGGTACTCCTCAGCGTCCATGGTGGGGTCGTATTCAAGGATCACCCTGGGGTTAAGCCACTCCAGGTGATTATTGGGTATGAACACCAATAAGGCATCTTGACCCTTACCTTCAACAATTGCAAAGCGCATGATGGTGATGGTTGGTTTCTTTGTAATGTCTGGTGAGGTCAATTTCAAAATTCCGGACTTGGTTCAGTTTTAAACTAATATGGTTGGAATTTTACAATATTTGAATTAATATTGAGGACATGAAGTACTAGTGTAGTGAAGATGTACTAGTGTAGTGAAGATGTACTAGTGTAGTGAAGATGTACTAGTGTTGTAGTGAAGATGTACTAGTGTAGTGAAGATGTACTAGTGTAGTGAAGATGTACTAGTGTTGTAGTGAAGATGTACGAGTGTAGTGAAGATGTACTAGTGTTGTAGTGAACATGTACTAGTGTAGTGAAGATATACTAGTGTAGTGAAGATGTACTAGTGTTGTAGTGAACATGAAATAGTGTAGTGAAGATGTACTATTGTTGTAGTGAAGATGTACTAGTGTAGTGAAGATGTACTAGTGTTGTAGTGAAGATGTACTAGTGTCGTGAAGATGTACTAGTGTTGTAGTGAACATGTACTAGTGTAGTGAAGATGTACTAGTGTAGTGAAGATGTACTAGTGTTGTAGTGAACATAAAATAGTGTAGTGAAGATGTACTATTGTTGTAGTGAACATGTACTAGTGTAGTGAAGATGTACTAGTGTAGTGAAGATGTACTAGTGTAGTGAAGATGTACTAGTGTTGTAGTGAAGATGTACTAGTGTCGTGAAGATGTACTATTGTTGTAGTGAAGATGTACTAGTGTAGTGAAGATGTACTAGTGTAGTGAAGATGTACTAGTGTAGTGAAGATGTACTAGTGTAGTGAAGCTGTACTAGTGTAGTGAAACTGTACTAGTGTAGTGAGGTCGCTCTCCTACACCTCCCTGGTTGGACACGAACTGTTATGGCTGATGGAAGAGCTTCAGCGAGCAGGTCGCTTATTAAATGACTGAATTGGGTGGTGGATACAGAAGACACAGCAATGTAGCCGAGGGTACTGCAGGAGGACTGTTGTCGGATTTGGAGCTGTCCAGCAGCAGTGAATGTGAAGAACAAGAGCCGTTTAAAGTTGTTAATACGAAAAGAAGAATAAAAGGAGGAATAGAGAAGGTACAAGTAGTGAAGATAATATTTCCCTCTTGGTGGATAAGAGAAAGAAAATTGATGGTGTGAGTCATTCTTCAACCATGATCAGTACAACGAGTTTAAACCCCATTGATGGTGTAGACGGCAGCAACTCATCAAGGAGGCCAAGTCTTTACTTCCCCAAGAATAATGGCCTGGATTTTCATGATGAGGTAAAGTGCTCAGTTAGACTCGCTAAGTGCCATCAAGTGCTCTTTAAAGAAGGTAAACATATTCCTTATATTACTATGAAAGATGAGGCAGCAGTTAGATATTTAACTACAGAAGGATTTGAGAATGTAGTGATGAAAAAGCCTGTTGAGTCCATTGGGAAATGTATGAAGATCATTCTTTTTGATTATCCTGTTTACCTCGACCCCGTGGATGTGTTGGCTGACGATAGATTTTTGGGGGCCAAGAGACGTGTAATTATTATTGATGGAGAACTAGTACCTATGCCACAGCTAATTGCGCTTATCAAAGGTCCAGCGCCAGAGAAGGTCTTTGTGAGATGTGTGGGATATAAACGGGTTGCTGTCTACAACGAATCTCCAGTAATATGTTATAAGTGTTACAAGTGGGGGCACATGGCGTGGAAATGCCATAATGATTTTCGGTGTAGATTCTGTGGAAAAATGCATGAATCTAAGGTGTGTAGAGATAAAATTAAGACAAAGGAGAAAATTACACCAAAATGCTGTAATTGCGGGGGGGGGGTGGGGTTCACAATGCCAGCTCGTGGGTGTGTCCTAAAAAACCGAAAGTTCAGCAATTGCAATCACGAGCTCAGTCCACTAATGAAGAGGATAAAGGTGATGCTGTAAGGAGCGATGTTGCAGGGACACCAAGTGCTATAAATGTGTGGGAAAAGCGTATGGAAACACGAAATGCAGCAGCACAGAAGGACATAGGTAACGGGGACAATAACCTTACAGCCCCTAACATTCTAGTAGAACTCTGTAAGGAGATTGGTGAGCTCAAACAAGCAGTATTGGATATCAAGAAATGCTTGGTGAATCTTGTGCCATATAGTGATGTTGCTCTTGTTAATAAGGATAGTTCAAAAGAAAATGAAACATTAGTAGAGATGGAATCAAATATTGTGGATAGCAATCTAGAGCAAAATAGTAATCATAGTGAGTTAGGAAATAGAGTTGGTTCGGTTTCTAAAGAGAATGTTGTAAACAAGGAAATGCTTGGTGACCTGACGAACATTCTTGACTCTGTTTTGGAATAAATGGAAAATACAAGGAACGACGTCAAAAAGAATGTTCTTATTTCGGTGAAAAATATGAGGGGGGAAATTTATTCTAATGTATCATAATGTCAGCTTAATTTCCTGGAATATTAATAGTTTGAAAAAAAGGCTAACGGATCTTCATACATATGCTCATTCTAGTAGTATTGATGTCATAGCTTTGCAAGAGGTTGAGACAAATGGAATATCATTGCAACTAAGAGGTTATCAAAGTTTTGAATTACCAGCTGATCTGACTAAATTGTAGAGGTTTGACGACTTATATCTAAGATGACATTCCAGCATCACTTCATTCCGCTCAAAAAATAAACGGTACCGAGTATTTGTGTGTTAGTATTACGCTTCAAGATGCTACACTATTCACTATTAATGCTTATGTGCATGCGGATTCATTGATGATCTGCCGGACATTATTTTTGCTGATGATTGTTTACTAATTGGTGATTTGAACGCTCGGCACAACAATCTTGGCAGTAGAGGTTCTCAAAATCACAATGGAATGGTTCTGAATAATATCTTAGATTCTATAGAAGATGCTAGGGTCCTTGGAGCTGGTGAGCCGACACATGTTAAAGGGGGTAGACTTGATTATGCAATACTTTTTAATATGTTAGATGTTCAAGCAAATTTGGATATTGTGGATACGCTTTTGAGTGATCACTTTGCAATTAAAGTGAAGCTTTATTTGAACACAAATTTTTATGTTAACAATAGGAAAAGGTATACAATAACAGTAGGCCAACATAGTGAATTTGTAGCAAAAGTCGGCGAGTGGTATAAAGAGTACAAAAAGTTTGGAATTAAAGATGAAAACATATTTTATAATGATTTGTTAGGAGTGATTGATTCCATTTTGAATAAGCCAAGGAAACAGTATGGAAATACCACAAACCCTAAACCTAGGTATTATAATGATAAGATTGTAAAGGGGTGGAATATGTTACTGAGGAAATGTCATAGTAAGTAGAGTAAAGATCCCAGCAATGAGAAAAAACCGGGAAACTCTGATTGAAGTGGCAGAGTGTACAACAGAGTTAAACCAGAAAGCCAGAAGTATGTATTGGAGTGGTTTTTGGAGAGAGATCGCTCAATCAAAATCTTTCAATCAGGTTTGGGATGGTGTGAATAGGGTAAGAGGAGTCAAGAAGAAATTTAATGTTCATCCCAATCCAAACGCCAAAGATAATGAACTAATGAATAAGTGGGAGTATGCATCTAATTATGAGTGTCTCCCAAGTAATGTCCAGATTTGCTTGAGGAATTCAAGATCTTTGAGGCAAAGGTTGGTGAATATCCAAAGTTCTGTAAGTGAGGAAACCTCTGTTCCTTTTATTAAGGATGAAATTCTGAATGCTGTAAAGAAAGGGAAGTCTAGTGCTCCTGGCAGGGATGGTCTAACTTATGATGCTATCAATTATCTTATAAGTAAGGAGGACAACCCAATTCTAGATCTCTTTAATTTGTCATGTGAAAATGGAAGACTGCCAGTGAAATGGAAAATGGCACTCATTGTTCCTGTGCCTAAGGGTGATAGTGATCAAAGACCCATATCCTTTACATCTTGTCTATCTACAATGATGGAGCGAATGGTATTAATTCAACTTCAATTTCAATTGTTTATTCCTTGATAGAGGATGCGGGATCCTAGTGCTGTCACTAGGTACCCCTGTACAATGACACCAGAAGCATCTGGCAAGTGTGACAAGTATATACAGTATAAATATTATAAAGGGGCTTACTAAAGCCTAAGGAAGGAAGGATATTCCTTTAGCATATAATCAATATTATTTACAAAATATCTGGCCAGTATGGGGAGGATCATATTAAATATATTGTATACAATGATGGTCTCTTGTCTAGTAATGTGTTTGGATTTTTAAAGGGTAAAAGCACTACACATTGTGTGATTATATGTCTTAGTAATGCTAATGTCAACTGCAGACTGTTTGCAGACCTTAAAAGTGCCTTTCATACGGCAAATAAGGAAGTGATCTTAGAAAGTCTTGTATAAAAGGGAAATTATTGATGTGGATTACAGATTACTTAACTAACAGAAAAGTGAGTGTCTGGTTTCAAGGTCATGAATCGGAAGAAAAAAGTCTAGGGTTGGGTACCCCACAAGGTGGCGTTCTTAGCCCTCTGCTTTTTTAATATTCTTATGGACAGAATAGCTAGTTACAAATTCCAGGGCGAGTCCCAAGTAATCATTTATGCTGATGACATTCTGATCCAATGTAAGAATGAGGAAGATATAAGGGTCATTGATCAGCTGCAGTATCTTTGTCTCCTTGGGACTGGTCAATAATGAAAATAAAACCAAATTTCAGTCAAGGGCAGTAAATGGAAAAGAATTTTGGCTAAATGGAATAAAATTTCAAAAAGTATCCAGTTACAAATATCTGGGAATGTTTGTGGGTTATAAATAATAATGTTATGGATCAAATTACTTATGTCAAAAATATATGTACAGCGAGGCTAAAACCTCTGAAAAAGTTTTGTCAAATAGAGCAAATGGTGTTGGTATACCAGTTTTAAGATCTTTGTACTTAAGTACAATTAGGAGTATCATTGCTTATTCAGCTCCAGTTCTAGCTTCTTCCTCAGTAAAAGATCTTAGGCCATTAGAGCTTATTCAGAATGAAGCAATGAGGATTGTGCTTGGTTGTCCAAGGACAACAAGAATAGAGGTTATGAGGATGGAGCTAAATGTCCCGAGCATAATACACAGAATTGTGGAGCTGACTGTCATTTCTACTCTAAGGCTTATTAGGCGTGGTGATGGGTATCTGAAGTCTGCTGTTGATAAAATTACTAATGTAATTACTAGTAATTTTAAGATGAATACTAATACTAGAAAACTTTCTCAGATGTTGTGTGAATATATTATTGTAGGTTTTTGTGTGCCTTTGTCAAACAAAGTTTATTTGAAACCTTGGTTCATGGAGAGTGTATCTGTAAGAATTGATAAGCTAGAGTTTAAAAAAATGGAATGTAATCCTTTTGAGTTACGGCAAATATTCCTTGAGAAAATATCTGAGTACCATAAGGAAAATGTTATTCATAGATAATGTTAAAGTATGAGGTCTCGCACAAAGGATGGAGGTGAGAAGGGAAACTCACTATGGCGTTTTCTATATACAGTATACATATATATAAATATATATATATATATATATATATATATATATATATATATATATATATATATATATATATATATATATATATATATATATATATATATATATATATATATATATATATATATTGTACTGAAACATGTATACACTTAATTTACTAAAGGTGGTCATATGGTTAACTAGTACAGGTTAATACACTTAAAATGTACTCCCCTGGATTCACCCTCGAGATATACCCATCCAAACCTAACCTAATCTGACCTAACCTAACCAAACCTAATTCCGGCCAAATCAGACTTATATTGTTATTACCGATAAAGATACTGAAGGAATTGAATTAATAATCTGAGAATAAAAATATTTGTCTCAGGTAACACGTTATGTGTCTTACCTGTCAGACTCGTTCTAATTTCAGGTTGGCAAATTCCTCCGCCTCGCCACAGCATCATCCTCGCCTCGCCATAACAGTCCCCTGTCTCGCCATAACAGTCCCCATCCTCGCTACAACAGTCCCTTACCTCGCCAAAAGAAAATTTCCCGCCTCGCCACAACCATTTTTTTACCTCGACACAACAGAATAACTCGCCTCACCACAACAGTTCCTCGCCTCGCCATTACAGCTCCCTATTTCGCCATAACAGTTCTCTACCTCGCTACAATAGAGTTCCTTGCCTCGCCAAAACAGTCCTTCTTGTATTACCGTGTTTACAAATGCCACACGGACATACAGACCCATCGAGGAACGCACAGACAGATCCACTGACGGAGACACAAACGGAAGCACAGACAGCTGCATAAACGGACGTATAGAGGGACGCAGAGACAGACGCATAGACGGGTGCAGAGACAGAAATACAGACGGAAAACATAATACTTGCATAAGTGTTCCTGCAGGTAATGAGAACATATTGTTACCTTAAGTGAGTTTATAAATAACACACACACACACACACACACTGAAGATCAGTCACTCAGGGTGTTTATCTCACCTGATGATCAAACACTCTAATGCTATTTGGAGGGTTGGATTAGGTTAAGTTGGGTTAGATTAAGTTAGGGTAGTTTAGATTAAGATAGATCAGGCTTTGTTAGGCTAGCTTAGGATATATTATACTTGATTAGGTTAGGTTAGGTTAGGTTAGGTTAGGTTAGGATAGATTAGGTTAGGTTAGGTTAGGTTAGGTTCGGTTAGAATGCTTTAATACGAAAATACAATAACAATTTAACTCCTCCATAAAACTGCAGCACAAGACAGACAGACAGACAGACAGACAGACAGACATATAAGATATTCAATAAAAAAACTAATTCAGCCTCATGATCCAAAAAATAATATTAAAACTAAACCAAAACCGATAAATAAAATCACACACATGACAAACAGACACCACCATGATCTCCTCCTCACTCCCTCCCTTCCCGCCAAACCTCACAGTGGTGGTAATTGCTCGTAAATTCCCTAAGATAATTTACAAACGTGAATAATTTATTGATCATAATTTCCATTTACTTGCCTGCGTTTTGTGACCCACCATGACCTATCGTGACCCATCGTGACCTACTGCGACCCACCGTGACCCACCATGATCCACCGTGACCCACCGTGACCCATCATGACCCACCATGACCCACTATGACCCACTGTGACTTACCATGACCCACTATGATTCAACATGACCCATCGTTACCCACCATGACCCACCGTGACCCACCATGATCATCCGTGACCCACCGTGACCACCATGACCCACTGTGACCCACCATGACCCACTGTGACTCACCATGACCCACTGTGACCCACCATGACCCATTATGACCCACTGTGACTCACCATGACCCACTGTGACTCACCATGACCCACTATGATTCACCATGACTCACCGTTACTCACCAACCTGTTACCAGCTTTGTCACTCCCGTTTTCCGTCAGGGTAGTGGCGGAGGTGAAGTTTTAAAACAATCTTTAGAATTATTTTTAAGGAGGATATACTCTTTGAGAGAGAGGAGAGGAGAGGAGAGGAGAGGAGAGGAGAGAGCAATCACACAAACACAAAATAACCCATCACATCAAACTCAATTTAACAATACAAATAAACAAACACCTGCAGAGTCAACACGAAAAATACCATCGAACTAGAATCAACAGAAGTGAGCCTGGAACTGTGACAAGAAGCCACACCGCTACGGCTTGGAACTACAGAACCTTTGTATAGAAAAAACAGGTGTCTAGGAAATCCCCGAGATGAAACGAAGATAGAAACCTGAACCCCGACTGTAGTTAAAGATCTTCGGTAGCCTGAAGGTGATGATGACCTTTTTCTTTTTTTACGGGGAATGTCTCACCCGGGCGCAGGTCATCGACCCACAACGGGGCCTAAAGGGCGAAAAAATATGGGTAAAGAAGTTAAAGATAGAAGAGACAAAAATTGTATTACTCTACACCACGAAGATACCGGAAAACCAGCTTTTTAAAGTGACACAGATTGTATGAGTGTGGAAACACAGAAGAAGGCAGAGCATTCCACAGTTTGGCTGTGTGAGGAAAGAAGGATGTGGCCCATATCCACACAGAAACGGTGGGCACCGCGGGCAAGACGAGTGTTACTAGCCCACAGCCTTGCCGGCGGTACACAGGATGCCAAATCCACCGAACATTGCCCGTTAAAGTAACTGTAAAAGAGAGAGAGTGAAGCAACAATGCGGCGAAGAAAAAGGGAAGAGAGATTATCAACTAACAGTTGGACAGATGAAGAGCCACCCCAGATATGAGAGCAGTACTCCAAGTTAGGACGAATGAATCCCTTATAAACTTGAAGCAACTGCTCAGGAGTGAAGTAGCTACGGCATCTGTACAGCATTCCCAGCTTTCGGGAGGCATCTTTAGCAATGTTGAGGATGTGTGGCTTCCATGACATATTAGAGGAAATGGTGAGGCCTAGCATATCTATTTTAGAATTTGGCAAAATGATTGCGTCCTGAAATGTGATTGGTGGGAGATCGTCTAATTTGGAAAGTGTTATTGGTAAATACTGTCTTTTATTACTATTGAATTTAACCAAGTTTCCATCTCCCCATTCGGAGATGCTGCACAGATCCGCATTGATACATATAATGATATCAGGCCTAGAAACATCTAGTTTGAAAATTAGGTGGAAGGGAAAAATGTGAAGAAGAGTGAAGAGTAGAATCATCAGCGTAAAAATGGACAGAATTAGTCGTAGCGTAAAGTAAGTCATTGATAAAAAGAAGGAAGAGAGTAAGTGAAAGAAGAGAGCCCTGTGGGACACCACTATTGGTAGAGAAAGAGCGAGAGATCGATCCCTCGACAACAACTGCCATAGATTGGTTCTCAAGGAAGCTAGAGATTAGAGAACAAAGTGGGGGAGAGAAACCATAAGAGGGAAGTTTAGAAAGTAAAGACTTGTGCCATACCCTGTCAAATACTTTGGAGATGT
>NW_024753494.1:0-12088 GCF_018991925.1 Homarus americanus | reverse complement strand
TAGAAAACGGGAAATTTGTATCTAAAAATGGGAAATATCTACTTTCCGGGAAAGTTGGTTAGATAACCAAATTTGCCGAAAATAGATTATCATAGAAGGAAATTTGTATCATACAAAATGGGAAATATCTACTTTCCGGGAAAGTTGGTTAGATAACCAAATTTGCCGAAAATAGATATCATAGAAAACGGGAAATTTGTATCATAAAAATGGGAAATATCTACTTTCCGCGAAAGTTGGTTGAATAAACAACTTTCCCGAAAATAGTTATCATAGAAACGGGAAATTTGTATCATAAAATATGGGAAATATCTACTTTCCGGGAAAGTTGGTTATCTACTTTCCGAAAAGTAGATGATTTCTACTTTTCGGGAAAGTAGATTATCGATTTTCGGGAATAGATTTTCGAATTTTGGGAAATATTACCTAATTTTGCAAGTAGATTATCATAAACAGGGAAATTTGTATCACAAAAAAGAATATCTACTTTCCGGAAAAGTTGGTTAGATAACCAAATTTTCCGAAAATAGATTATCATAGAAAACGGGAAATTTGTATCATAAAATGGAAATATCTACTTTCGGGAAAGTTGGTTGAATATAAATTTGCGAAAATAGATATCATAAAAAACGAAATTTGTTTCATAAAAAATGGGAAATATCTACTTTCCGCGAAAGTTGGTTAGATAAACAACTTTCGAAAATGAATTATCATAGAAAACGGGAATTTGTATCATAAAAATGGAAATATCTACTTTCCGGGAAAGTTGGTTAGATAACCAAATTTGCCGAAATAGATTATCATAAAACAGGAAATTTGTATCATAAAAATGAAATATCTTCTTTCCGCGAAAGTTGGTTAGATAAACAACTTTCCGAAAATAGATTATCATGAAAACAGGAAATTTGTATCATAAAATGGGAAATATCTACTTTCCGGGAAAGTTGGTTATCTACTTTCGAAAAGTAGATAGATTCTACTTTTCAGGAAAGTGGATTATCGATTTTTCGGGAATGAATTTTCGAATTTGGAAATATTACCTAATTTTGCGAAGTAGATTATCATGAAAACAGAAATTTGTATCACAAAAATGGAAATATCTACTTTCCGGGAAAGTTGGTTAGATAACCAAATTTGCCGAAAATAGATTATCATAAAAACGGAAATTTGTATCATAAAAATGGGAAATATCTACTTTCGGGAAAGTTGGTTAGATCAAAATTTGCCGAAATAGATTATCATAGAAAACAGGAAATTTGTATCATAAAAATGAAATATATCTACTTTCCAGGAAAGTTGGTTATCTACTTTCCGAAAAGTAGATAGACCGAAAATAGATTATCCTAGAAAACGGGAAATTTGTATCATAAAAATGTAGTATACTTCCGGGAAAGTTAAGTTGATAAATCCAAATTTGCCGAAAATAAATTATCATAGAAAACGGAAAATTTGTATCATAAAAATGGGAAAATATCTATTTCCGGCGAAAGTAGGTTAGATAAACAACTCTTCCCGGAAAAATAGATTATCATAGAAAACGGGAAATTTGTATCATAAAAATGGGAAATTTCTTTACTTTCCGGGAAAGAAGGACAACAAAATTTGCCGAAAATAGATTATCATAGAAACGGGAAATTTGTATCATAAAAAATGGGGAAATATCTACTTTCCGCGAAAGTTGGTTAGATAAACAACTTTTCCCGGAAAATAGATTATCATAGAAAACGGGAAATTTGTAATATGTGTCGGGGAAATATCTACTTCCGAAAGCATATTCACTTTCCCGAAAAGTAGATAGATTTCTACTTTTTCGGGAAAGTAGATTATCGATTTTTTGGGGAATAGATTTTCGAATTTGGGGAGTATTACCTAATTCTTGCGAAGCGCAGATTACTCATAGAAAACGGGAAATTTAGTATCATAAAAAATGGGAAACATCTACTTTCCGAAAGTTGGTTAGATAACCAAATTTTCAGCAAATAGATTATCATAGAAAACGGGGAAATTTGTATCACAAAAATGGGAAATATCTACTTTCCGGGAAAGTTGGTTAGATAAATCAAATTTACGAAAAATAGATTATCATGAAACGGGAAATTTGTATCACACAAATGGGGAAATATCTACTGAAAAAGTTGAGTTAGACAAATCAAATTTGCCGAAAATAGATTATCATAGAAAACGAAAATTTGTATCATAAAAAATGGGAAAAAATATCTACTTTCCCGCGTGAAAAAGTTGAGTTAGATTAAACAACTTTCCCGGAAAAATAGATTATCATAGAAAAACGGAAATTTCATCATAAGAGTGGGAAATATCTACTTTCCGGGAAAGTTGTTACGTTCACTTTCCCGAAAAGTAGATAGATTTTCTACTTTTCGGGAAAGTAGATTATCGATTTTCGGGGAATAGATTTTCGCCGAATTTTGGGGGAAATATTACCTAATTTTATGCGAAGTAGATTATCATAGAAAACGGAAATTTGTATCACAAAAGGGGAACATCTACTTCCGAAAAGTTATTAGATAAACCAAATTTTCCGGAAATAGATTATCGAAACGGAAATTTGTATCACAAAAAAATGGGGAAAATATCTACTTTCCGGAAAGTTGGTTAGATAAATCAAATTTGCCGAAAATAGATCATCATAGAAAACGGGAAAATTTGCATCATAAAAATGGGAAATATCCTTCCGGGAAAGTTAAGAATGGGTTTTGAAAAGTAGATAGATTTTCTTTCGGGAAAGTAGATTTATCGATTTTTCGGGGGAATACATTGAATTTTGGGGAAATATTACCTAATTTTGCGAAGTAGATTATCATAGAAAAACGGGAAATTCTAGAAGTCACAAAATGGGAAATATCTATTTTCCGAAAGCGGAAGCTAGATAACCAAATTTGCCGATAATAGATTATCATAGAAAACGGGAAATTTGTATCACAAAAAATGGGAAATATCTACTTTCCGGAAAGGATTAGATAAACCAAATTTTCCGAAAATAGATTATCCTAGAAAACGGGAAATTGGTATCATAAAAATGGGGAAATATCTACTTTCCGGGAAAGTTATTAGATAACCAAATTTGCCGAAAATAAATTATCATAGAAAACGGGAAATTGTACCATAAAAATGGGGAAATTCTTTACTTTCCGAAAAGTTGGTTAGATAAACCAAATTCTGTCGAAAATAGATTATCATAGAAAACGGGAAATTTGTATCATAAAAATGTGGGAAAAGACTACTTTTCCGGGCGAAAGTTGAGTTAGATAAACAACTTTCCCGAAAATAGATTGTCATAGAAAACGGGAAATTTGTATCATAAAAAAATGGGAAACATTCACTTTCCGGGGAAAGTTGGTTATTCACTTTCCCTAGAAAAAGAAGATAGATTTTGCATTTTTCGAAAGTAGATTATCGATTTTTTGGGGAATAGATTTTCGAATTTTGGGGGAAATATTACCTAATTTTATGAAGCAGATTATCATAGAAAACGGAAATTTGTATCACAAAAAATGGGAAATATTCACTTCTCCGGGAAAGTTGGTTAGGATAACCAAATTTTCAGTAAACAGATTATCATATAGAAACAGGAAATTTGTATCATAAAAAATGGGAAATATCTACTTTCCTGGAAAGTTGGTTAGATAACAAATTTGCCGAAAATAGATTATCATAAAAAACGGAAATTTGTTTCATAAAATGGGAAATATCTACTTTCCGCGAAAGTTGGTTAGATCAACTTTCGAAAATAGATTATCATAAAAACAGGAAATTTGTATCATAAAAATGGGAAATATCTACTTTCCGGGAAAGTTGGTTAGATAACCAAATTTGCGAAAATAGATATATCATAAAACGATTATATAAAAATGGGAAATATCTACTTTCCGCGAAAGTTGGTTAGATAAACAACTTTCGAAAATAGATATCATAGAAAACGGGAAATTTGTATCAAAAAATGGGAAATATCTACTTTCGGGAAAGTTGGTTATCTACTTTCCGAAAGTAGATAGATTTTCTTTTCGAGAAAAGTAGATTATCGATTTTCGGGGAATAGATTTTCGAATTTTTGGAAATATTACTAATTTTGCAGAAATAGATTATCATAGAAACAGAAATTTGTATCACAAAAATGGAAATATCTTTTTCCGGAAGAGTTGGTTGGATAACAAAATTTTCAATAGATTATCATAGAAAACAGGAAATTTGTATCACAATGAAATATCTACTTTCCAGGAAAGTTGGTTAGATAACCAAATTTGCCGAAAATAGATTATCATAGAAACAGAAATTTTGTATCATAAAATGGGAAATATCTACTTTCCGCGAAAGTTGGTTAGATAAACAACTTTCGAAAATGATTATCATAGAAACGAAATTTGTATCATAAAAATGGAAATATCTACTTTCCGAAAGTTAGTTAGATAAACAGCTTTCGAAAATAGATTATCATAGAAACAGGAAATTTGTATCATAAAAATGGAAATATCTACTTTCCAGGGAAAGTTGGTTAGATAACCAAATTTGCCGAAAATAGATATCATAGAAACAGAAATTTGTATCATAAAAAAATGGGAAATATCTACTTTCCGCAAAAAGTTGGTTAGATAAATAGCTTTCGAAAATAGATTATCATAGAAAACGGGAAATTTGTATCATAAAAATGGGAAATATCTACTTTCCGGAAAGTTGATAGATAAATCAAATTTGCCGAAAATAGATTATCATAGAAAACGGGAAATTTGTATCATAAAAAATGGGGATCAATCCTTCCGCGAAAGTTGGTTAGATAAACAACTTTCCCGAAAATAGATTATCATAGAAAACGGAAATTTGTATCATAAAATGGGAATATCTACTTTCCGGAAAGTTGGTTAGATAACCAAATTTGCCGAAAATAGATTATCATAGAAAACGGGAAATTATATCATAAAAATGGAAATATCTACTTTCCGCGAAAGTTGGTTAGATAAACAGCTTTCCCGGAAAATAGATTATCATAGAAAACGGAAATTTGTATCATAAAAAATGGGAAATATCTACTTTCCGAGTTGGTTAGATAACCAAATTGTTGACGAAAAATAGATTATCATAGAAAAAACGGGAAATTTGTATCATAAAATGGGAAATATCTACTTTCCGCGAAAGTTGGTTAGATAAACAACTTTCCCGAAAATAGATTATCATAGAAAACGGGAAATTTGTATCATAAAAATGGGAATATCTACTTTCCGGGAAAGTTGGTTAGATAACCAAATTTGCCGAAAATAGATTATCATAGAAACGGGAAATTTGTATCATAAAATTGAAATATCTACTTTCAGGAAAGTTGGTTATTTACTTTCCCGAAAAGTAGATAGATTTTTCATTTTCGAGCAGATTATCGATTTTTCGGGGGAATAGATTTCGAATTTTTGGGGAAATATTACCTAATTTTGCGAAGTAGATTATCATAGAAAACGGAAATTTGTATCACAAAAATGGAAATATCTACTCTTTCCGGGAAAGTTGGTTAGATAACCAAATTTGCCGAAAATAGATTATCATAGAAAACGGAAATTTGTATCATACAAAAATGGGAAATATCTACTTTCCGGAAAGTTGAGTTAGATAACCAAATTTGCCGAAAATAGATTATCATAGAAAACGGAAATTTGTATCATAAAATGGAATATCTACTTTCCGCGAAAGTTGGTTAGATAAACAACTTTCCCCGAAAAACAGATTATCATAGAAACGGGAAATTTGTATCATAAAATATGGGAAATATCTACTTTCCGGAAAGTTGGTTATTTACTTTCGAAAAGTAGATAGATTTTCTTCTTTTCGGAAATTATCGATTTTTCGGGGAATAGATTTTCGAATTTTGGGAAATATTACCTAATTTTGCGAAGTAGATTATCATAGAAAACGGGAAATTTGTATCACAAAAATGGGAAATATCTACTTTCCGAAAAGTTGAGTTAATAGATACCAAATTTCCGAAAAATAGATTATCATAGAAAACGGAAAATTTGTATCATAAAAATGGGAAATATCTACTTTCCGAAAGTTGATTAGATAACCAAATTGTCGGAAAAATAGATTATCATAGAAAACGGGAAATTTGTACATAAAAATAAAATATCTACTTTCCGGGAAAGTTAGTTATTCATTTCCCGAAAGTGAGATGATTTTTTCTTTTCGGGAAAGTAGATTAATCGATTTTTTTGGGGAATAGATTTTCGAATTTTGGGGAAATATTACCTAATTTTGCGAAGTAGATTATCAGAAAACGGAAATTTGTATCAAAAAATGGAAATATCTACTTTCCGTGAAGTTGTTAGATAAACAAATTGCCGATAATAGATTATCATAGAAAAAGGAAATTTGTATACAAAAATGGGAAATATCTACTTTCCGAAAGTTGGATTAGATAACCAAATTTTCCGAAAATAGATTATCCTAGAAAACGGAAATTTGTATCATAAAAATGGGAAATATCTACTTTCCGGGAAAGTTGGTTAGATAAACCAAATTTGCCGAAAATTAATAATCATAGAAAACGGAAATTTGTATCATAAAAATGGGATTTACTTTCCGAAAAGTTAGTTAGATAACCAAATTGCCGAAAATAGATTATCATAGAAAACGGGAAATTTGTATCATAAAAATGGGAAATTATCTATTTCCGCGAAAGTTGAGTAGATAAACAACTTTCCCGAAAATAGATTATCATAGAAAACGAAATTTGTAATCATAAAAAATGGGGAAATATCTACTTTCCGGGAAAGTTGGTTATCTACTTTCCCGAAAAGTAGATAGATTTTCACTGGAAAGTAGATTATCGATTTTGGGGAATAGATTGAATTTTGGGGGAAATATTACCTAATTTTGCGAAGTAGATTATCATAGAAAACGGGAAATTTGTATCAAAAAATGGGAATATCTACTTTCCGGAAAGTTGGTTAGATAAACCAAATTTTCAGTAAATAGATTATACAGAAAAAACGAAATTTGTATCATAAAAATGGGAAATATCTACTTTCCAGGAAAGTTGGTTAGATAAATCAATGCATTTAAAATAGATTATCATAGAAAACGAAATTTGTATCTAAAATGGAAATATCTACTTCCATGAAAGTTAGTATAAACAAATCGTTAGATTATCGCAGAAATGAAATGGAAATATCTACTTCGGAAAGTTGGTTAGATAACCAAATTTGCCGAAAATAGATTATCATAGAAAACGGGAAATTGTATCACAAAATGGGAAATATCTACTTCCGGGAAAGTTGAGGTTAGATAACCAAATTTGCCAAAATAGATTATCATAGAAACGGGGAAATTTGTATCATAAAAATGGGAAATATCTACTTTCCGGGAAAGTTGGATAGATAACCAAATTTGCCGAAAATAGATATCAGTAGAAAACGAAATTTGTATCATAAAAAATGGGAAATATCTACTTTCCGCGAAAGTTGGTTAGATAAACAGCTTTCCGAAAATAGATTATCATAAGAAACGGGAAATTTGTATCATAAAAAATGGAAATATCTACTTTCCAAAGTTGGTTAGATAACCAAATTTGCCGAAAATAGATTATCATAGAAAACGGGAAATTTGTATCATAAAAATGGGAAATATCTACTTTTCCGCAAAGTTGGTTAGATAAATAGCTTTCCGGAAAAAGATTATCATAGAAAACGGAAATTTGTATCATAAAAATGAAATATCTATTCGAAAAAGTTGAGTTAGATAACCAAATTTGCGGAAAATAGATTATCATAGAAAACAAAATTTGTATCATAAAAAATGGGAAATATCAACTCTTCACGAAATAAGTTAGATAAACAATTTTCCAAAATAGATTATCATAGAAAACGGAAATTTGTATCATAAAAATGGGAATATCTACTTTCCGGGAAAGTTGGTTAGATAACCAAATTTTGAAAATAGATTATCATAAAAACGGAAATTAGTATCATAAAAATGGGAAATATCTACTTTCCGCGAAAGTTGGTTAGATAAACAACTTTCCTGAAAATAGATTATCATAGAAAACGGAAATTTGTATCATAAAAATGGGAAATATCTACTTTCCGGGAAAGTTGGTTAGATAACCAAATTTGCCGAAAATAGATATCATAAACGGAAATTTGTATCATAAAAAATGGGAAATATCTACTTTCGCGAAAGTTGGTTAGATAAACAGCGAAAATAGATTATCATAGAAAACGGGAAATTTGTATCATAAAAAATGGGAAATATCTACTTTCCGGGAAAGTTGGTTAGATAACCAAATTTGCCGAAAATAGATTATCATAGAAACGGGAAATTTGTATCATAAAAAATTGGAAATATCTACTTTCAGGGAAAGTTGGTTATCTACTTTCCCGAAAAGTAGATAGATTTTCTACTTTTCGGGAAAGTAGATTATCGATTTTTCGGGGGAATAGATTTTCGAATTTTGGGGGAAATATTACCTAATTTTGCGAAGTAGATTATCATAGAAAACGGGAAATTTGTATCACAAAAAATGGGAAATGTCTACTTTCCGGGAAAGTTGGCTAGATAACCAAATTTGCCGAAAATAGATTATCATAGAAAACGGGAAATTTGTATCATACAAAATGGGAAATATCTACTTTCCGGGAAAGTTGGTTAGATAAATCAACTTTCCCGAAAATAGATTATCATAGAAAACGGGAAATTTGTATCATAAAAATGGGAAATATCTACTTTCCGGGAAAGTTAGTTAGATAACCAAATTTGCCGAAAATAGATTATCATAGAAAACGGGAACTTTGTATCATAAAAAATGGGAAATATCTACTTTCCGGGAAAGTTGGTTAGATAACCAAATTTGCCGGGAATGGATTATCATAGAAAACGGGAAATTTGTATCATAAAAAATGGGAAATATCTACTTTCCGCGAAAGTTGGTTAGATAAACAACTTTCCCGAAAATAGATTATCATAGAAAACGGGAAATTTGTATCATAAAAAATGGGAAATATCTACTTTCCGGGAAAGTTGGTTATCTAGTTTCCCGAAAAGTAGATAGATTTTCTACTTTTCGGGAAAGTAGATTATCGATTTTTCGGGGAATAGATTTTCGAATTTTGGGGGAAATATTACCAAATTTTGCGAAGTAGATTATCATAGAAAACGGGAAATTTGTATCACAAAAATGGGAAATATCTACTTGCCGGGAAAGTTGGTTAGATAACCAAATTTTCCGAAAATAGATTATCATAGAAAACGGGAAATTTGTATCATAAAAAATGGGAAATATCTACTTTCCGGGAAAGTTGGTTAGTTAACCAAATTTGCCGCAAATAGATTATCATAGAAAACGGGAAATTTGTATCATAAAAAATGGGAAATATCTACTTTCCGGGAAAGTTGGTTATCTACTTTCCCGAAAAGTAGATAGATTTTCTTCTTTTCGGGAAAGTAGATTATCGATTTTTCGGGGGAATAGATTTTCGAATTTTGGGGGAAATATTGCCTAATTTTGCGAAGTAGATTATCATAGGAAACGGGAAATTTGTATCACAAAAAATGGGAAATATCTACTTTCCGGGAAAGTTGGTTAGATAACCAAATTTGCCGATAATAGATTATCATAGAAAACGGGAAATTTGTATCACAAAAAATGGGAAATATCTACTTTCCGGGAAAGTTGATTAGATAACCAAATTTTTTCTTCTTTTCGGGAAAAGTAGATTATCGATTTTCGGAATAGATTTTCGAATTTTGGAAATATTACCTAATTTTGCGAAGTAGATTATCATAAGAAACGGGAAATTTGTATCACAAAAATGGGAAATATCTACTTTCCGGGAAGGTTGGTTGAATAACCATTTGCCGATAATGAATATCATAGAAACGAATTTGTATCACAAAATGGGAAATATCTACTCCGGAAAGTTGATTAGATAACAAATTTCCGAAAATAGATTATCTAAAACGGGAAATTTGTCATAAAAATGGAAATATATACTTTCCGGGAAAGTTGGTTAGATAACAAATTTTGCCGAAAATAGATTATCATAGAAAACGGGAAATTTGTATCATAAAAAATGGAAATATCTACTTTCCGCGAAAGTAGGTTAGATAAACAACTTTCCGAAAATAGATTATCATAGAAAACAGGAAATTTGTATCATAAAATGGAAATTTTCACTTTCCGGGAAAGTTGGTTGAATAACAAAATTTGCCGAAAATAGATTATCATAAGAAAACGGGAAATTTGTATCATAAAAATGGGAAATATCTACTTTCCGCGAAAGTTGGTTAGATAAACAACTTTCGAAATGAATTTCATAGCAGGAAATTTGTATCATAAAAATGGAAATATCTACTTTCCGGGAAAGTTGGTTATCTACTTTCGAAAAGTAGATGGAATTTCCTACTTTTCAGAAAATGAATTATCGATTTTTGGGGAATAGATTTTCAGTTTTGGAAATATTACCTAATTTTGCGAAGTAGATTATCATAGAAAACAGAAATTTGTATCTAAAAATGGGAAATATCTACTTTCCGGGAAAGTTGGTTAGATAACACAGTAATGAATTATCATAGAAAACGGGAAATTTGTATCAAAAAAATGGGAAATATCTACTTTCCGGGAAAGTTGGTTAGATAACCAAATTTGCCGAAAAATAGATTATCATAGAAAACAGGGAAATTTGTATCATACAAATGGGAAATATCTACTTTCCGGGAAAGTTGGTTGAATAACAAATTTGCCGAAAATGATTATCATAGAAAACAGGAAATTTGTATCATAAAATAGGAAATATCTACTTTCCGCGAAAGTTGGTTGAATAAACAACTTTCCCGAAAATAGATTATCATGAAAACAGGAAATTTGTATCATAAAATATGGGAAATATCTACTTTCCGGGAAAGTTGGTTATCTACTTTCCGAAAAAGTAGATAGATTTTCTACTTTTCGGAAAGAATTATCGATTTTCGGGGGATAGATTTTTCGAATTTTGGGGAAATATTACTAATTTTGCGAAGTAGATTATCATAGAAAACGGGAAATTTGTATCACAAAAAAAGGGGAATATCTACTTTCCGGAAAAGTTGGTTAGATAACCAAATTTTCCGAAAATAAATATCATAGAAAACAGGAAATTTGTATCATAAAAATGGGAAATATCTACTTTCCGGGAAAGTTGGTTAGATAACCAAATTGCCGAAATAGATATCTAGAAAAAGGAAATTTGTATCATAAAAATGGGAAATATCTACTTTCCGGAAAGTTGGTTATCTACTTTCGAAAAGTGATAGATTTTCTTCTTTTCGGGAAAGTAGATTATCGATTTTCGGGGAATAGATTTTTGAATTTTGGAAATATTACCTAATATTTGCGAAGTAGATTATCATAAAACGGTGTATCACAAAAAATGGGAAATATCTATTTTCCCGGAAGAGTTGGTTGAATAACCAAATTGCCGATAATAGATTATCATAGAAAACGAGGAATTTGTATCACAAAATGGGAAATATCTACTTTCCGGGAAAGTTGATTAGATAACCAAATTTTCCAATAGATTATCTAGAAAACAGGAAATTTGTATCATAAAAATGGGAAAATATCTACTTTCCGGAAAGTTGGTTAGATAACCAAATTTGCCGAAAATAGAATATCATAGAAAAAGGGAAATTTGTATCATAAAAATGGGAAATTTCTACTTTCCGGGAAAGTTGGTTAGATAACCAAATTTGCCGAAAATATATCATAGAAAACGAAATTTGTATCATAAAAAATGGGAAATATCTACTTTCCGCGAAAGTTGGTTAGATAAACAACTTTCGAAAATAGATTATCATAGAAAACAGAAATTTGTATCATAAAAATGAAAATATACTTTCCGGGAAAGTTGGTTATCTACTTTCGAAAAGTAGATAGTTTTCTACTTTTCGGGAAAGTAGATTATCGATTTTGGGGAATAGATTTTCGAATTTTGGAAATATTACTAATTTTGCAAGTAGATTATCATAGAAAACAGGAAATTGTATCACAAAAATGGAAATATCTACTTTCCGGAAAGTTGGTTAGATAACAAAATTTTCAGTAAATAGATTATCA
>NW_024753493.1:0-13893 GCF_018991925.1 Homarus americanus | reverse complement strand
TGCGCTGTAGCCAAGCACGAGAGTTCGAACTTTCACGCCTGGGTAAACTGTACCACCGGACTCGCCACCGGGTACGAAGGGCCCACGATCACTTGTCTAATATACTATAGGACTAGCCGTGAGTCTGTCTGTCTGTCTGTCTGTCTGTCTTTCTGTGTCTGTGCAGCCAAAACGGCACAATCGTTTTTCATCAAACTTGGTGGAAAAATCGCAAAACATTCACAGAGTGGAACAAACCTGTTCCCATGTCGATGGTTTCTTTAGGAAGCCATTAATTAACCATTTTATTTACACTTGAAAACGATGCAAGTCTACGGATTTGGCGCACCCTCATTCGCTGTACACTGTTGCCACACAGTTGCAGTTATCGTACGGCTCCCTCCTCCTCCTCCCCTCACTTTTTTTCTTAGCCTACTTTTCTTTAATGTTGTTTGGATTAGTAAAGGAAGGAAGATGAGTAAATAGAAGAATAAAGAAGGGGAAACAGAAAATAGTTAGAGATAACAGGTGGGGGGACCTGAGTTTCATCATGCATCTGGATGCGCAGTTTCAACGTTACCAAACCATTTTCGGACCTTACAGCTACAGTGTGTACAATACACTTATTCCTGTGGCTAACTGTACATGGAAAAGGAGAAGAGAGAAAAAGAAAATAACAGGAATGCATGGAGAAGATATAAAGGGAGAAGAGAAGGAGAAGAAGAGAGACTGAAGCATTATTATCCTTAAGAGGCGAGGAAAGGAGACGGGAAAGAGGGATAGTGAGAGGTGGAGGTATGAATGGAGGGATGGAAGGACAGAATAAGAATAGTATAGAAGGATAATAGAGAAGGAGACAAAGGAAGGACAGCGATAAGTAAAACAAAAATGAGAACAAGTATTTGGATGATAACATGTAGAAATTAGTCGGTTAAATTTAGGTAAAAAGAGTAAGAATAATGAGATAACACATTAAGAAGCAAGTGACACTTATTATAACAATCTCGACCATGATTATAACAACCACGACCATGATTATAACAATAACGACTATGATTGTAACAACCACGACTATGATTATAACAACCACGACTATGATTGTAACAACCACGGCCATGATTATAACACTCACGACCATGATTATAACAACCACGACTATGATTATAACAACCACGACCATGAATATAACACTCACGACCATGATTATAACTACCACGACTATGATTATGACACCCACGACCATGATTATAACACCCACGACCATGATTATAACAACCGAGACTATGATTATAACAACCACGACCATGATTATAACAACCACGACCATGATTATAACAACCAGACCATGATTATCTCATATACTATAGGAATAGCCGTGTGTCTGTGTGTCTGTGTCTGTTCTGGGCAGCCGAAACAGCACAATCGTTTTTCATCAAACTTGGTGAAAAATCGCAAAAAATTCGTAGAGCGGAACAAACCTGGTCCCATGTCGAAGGTTTACATAAGACCATAAGAAGATAAGAATGGAGGAAACTGCAGCTGGCCTATTGGCCCATACTGGCCAGTCCCATTTACACCCAACTCCTTTGCTTGAAGCTCTTTAGGAAGGCATTAAATAACCATTTTATTTTCGCTCGAAAACGATGTCGCTGTACGCTGCCAGCCTTCAGACGGTTGTGCGCTAGCCAAGCGCGAGCGTTCGAACTTTCACCCTTTGGTAAACTGTACCACCGGACTCGCCACCGGGCACGAAGTACCCACGAATATATATATATATATATATATATATATATATATATATATATATATATATATATATATATATATATATATATATGTATATGTGTGTGTGTTTCCTGTTTATCCTTTTCTTCCTGGTTCGTATTTACAAGTTTTTCTCGAACACCTAGGAACCGTCAAGCTCCTAAGCAAGACTAAGACCAGTGGTTGAACAAAACATCTAGGGTAATGTTCAGAGCTCTAGAGGAGATTTGCAGACGAGACCTGTACACGAGACCTGAACCCGAAACACAACCAAGAGATAAATTTACCTCTCTTAAGACCACACACAACGGGTATTTGAAACTCCTGAAAGAAACTATTTACTCTGAACGTTCACAAAACACAAATTTTACAAAGCAATATATATAAATATATATTTTTTTTTCTACCCCCGCGCGGCCGAGTTGTAAGAGAATGAGAATCTCTTTTCCTGGTTCCTTTAAGCGCGCTTCTCTTTGCTCGATCCTCCATGGCGTCTATGCTTCCAGAGAGAATTTATTCATAGTATCAATACATTCAAAAACATATGTCCTGTCTTCCTGTTTATTTTCGTGTCTATTTCACCCAGTTTTTGCATTTCCTGACCTGACTGACTATGTTTTCGAGCGTGGGATTTTTTTTCTCCCATCAGCGACTTAATATTTGTCCAATGAGCGGCCAATCCTTGCTGACCCGTGTTTGAGGTGTATAGAATTGTAACGAGTAGTCAGGATATGTTAGGTATAGGATCGGGATGTAGGATAGATGCTAGCCAAGGTCCTCATCGTGTGTGTGTGTGTGTGTGTGTGTGTGTGTGTGTGTGTGTGTGTGTGTGTCAACAGGATTCGGTAAGGAAGGGGGTAATACGGAGGAGGGGGAGGATGTTGTTCTAAAGACTTACACACACACTTACACACACGCGCGCACACACGCACGTACACACACACACACACACACACACACACACACACACACACATACACATTCATATACATACATACATACACACACACGTACACAGAGCCTTCAGGAGGTGCCTCACATTCCATCACAGATTAACTTTGAGCTATAATATGTGTCCCCTGATCAGCTGTTCTCGTCTCCTCCCTCTGGATCCCCTCCCCCCTTTCTCTCACTTCCTTCTACTTCCCCAACTGTCTCTCTACACCCTCCTCCCTCTGGATCCCCTCCCCCCTTTCTCTCACTTCCTTCTACTTCCCCAACTGTCTCTCTACACCCTTCTCCCTCTGGATCCCCTCCCCCCTTTCTCTCACTTCCTTCTACTTCCCCAACTGTCTCTCTACACCCTCTTCCCTCTGGATCCCCTCCCCCCTTTCTCTCACTTCTTTCTACTTCCCCAACTGTCTCTCTACACCCTCCTCCCTCTGGATCCCTTCCCCTTTCTCTCACTTCCTTCTACTACCCCAACTGTCTCTACACCCTCCTCCCTCTGGTTCCTCCCCTTTCTCTCACTCTCCCTTTCTACTTCCCCAAATGTCTTCGCTAATCTCCTCCCCCTGGTTCCCCCTCCCTTTCTCTCTCTCTTCACTTCCTTCTACTACCCAAATGTTCTCACACCCTCCTCCTCTGGTTCCTCCTTTCTCTCTCTCACTTCTACTACCCCAAATGTCTCTACACCTCCTCCTCTCTGTTCCCTCCCCCTCTCTCACTCCTTCTCACTTCAAATGTCTCTCACACCTCCTCCCTCTGGTTCCCCTCCCCTTTCTCTCACTTCCTTCTCTACTTCCCCAAATGTCTTCACACCCTCCTCCCTCTGGTTCCCTCCCCTTTCTCTCACTCTCCTTCTACTCCCCCAACTGTCTTCACACCCCTCCTCCCTCTGGTTCCTCCCCCTTTCTCACTCTCCTTCTCACTTCCCCAAATGTCTCACACCCCTCCTCCCTCTGGATCCCTCCCCTTTCTCACTTCCTTCTACTTCCCCACTGTCTCTCACACCCTCCCTCCCTCTGGTTCCCTCCCCTCTCACTCTACTACCCCAAATGTCTCTCTACACCTCCTCCCTCTGGTCCCCTCCCTTTCTCACTCTCCTTCTACTTCCCCAAATGTCTCTCACACCCTCCTCCCTCTGGTTCCCCCTCTGCCTTTCTACTTCCCCAAATGTCTCTCTACACCCTCCCTCCCCCTGGTTCCCCCTCCCCCTTTCTCTCACACTTCCTTCTACTTCCCCAACTGTCTCTCTCACACCTCCTCCCTCTGGTTCCCCTCCCCTTTCTCACACACTTCCTTCTACTTCCCCAAATGTCTCTAGCACACCCTCCCTCCCTCTGGTTCCCTCCTTTCTCACTTCTACTTCCCCAAATGCTTCTGCCACCCTCCTCCCTCTGGATCCCCTCCCCCCTTTCTCTCACTTCCTTCTACTTCCCCAACTGTCTCTCTACACCCTTCTCCCTCTAGATCCCCCCTTTCTCTGTCTACTCTCTTCTACCTCCCTAACTTCATATTTCCTCCTTCCTCCCTTGCTTTCTCTTTTTCTTTCCTTCAATACTTTCTCCTTTCTCCTTCTTCCCCCTTTCGCTTTTCACTTTCACGCGCTCTTCCTGTACCTCCTCCTCCCTCCTCCCCCCTTTTCTCTTCCTTCTCCCCCTACATTCTCCCTCTTTCCTTTTTTTTCTCCTCCTCTTTCTAGCACTTCTTTCCCTTTGTTCGTCTTCCTCCCCTTCCTCCCTCCAAGTCTACCCCCCCCCTCCCAGTGCAGTTGCCGTCTATGTGGAGGATAACATAAAAATTATCCAGAATTGAATTTGCATAAGCACTTGCTGCCGCCGCCTTGTGTGTGTGCGTGTGTTTATTTATTTGTTTATTTATTTATTTTAATTTTTTTTATAATTTTTTTTACGGGGATTAGCCCGCCCGGACAACTTGTGGTTCACATTATGAGCTCAATTTATGAGTCATTCTCTCACAAGTGTCTCCAGTTTGTGAGTTAATCCCTCCCATAACAAACTTTTATTTCCTCCACGTGAAGTAATTGTAACCTTAATAATAATAATAACAACAACAAAACGAACAAGAATCATTTATAACAACAACAACAATCTAAACAACACCAACAACAACACTAACACGAACAAAGAATCATAACAACAATAAAAACAACAACACTAACAGGAATCATAACAACCATAATAAATTAAAACAACCATAAAACTAAAAAAGAATCACAACTTATAAACAACTCACAACACTTTTAGCATTTTACTTAACATTAGAAAGAAGAAATAACTTCCCACTGACCCAGAGTTATTAGCCCTCATGAAGAACTTTATTACTGCTCTACTTCTCGTATATAAATCACCTTGACCACCTCACACCTCGGCAATTTGTTCCACTCGAGGTCCTACTTCAGCCCATCCTTTGGTCCCATCTCGACTTACGATCCTCATTTTGAACCTTTGACTTTCTCTTTTTAAACCTATAATCACATTTGAATCTTTTGACTTCCTCTTTCTGAACCTATAATTACATTTGAATCTTTTGACTTCCTCTTTCTGAACCTATAATCCCACTTGAATCTTTTGACTTCCTCTTTCTGAACCTATAATTACATTTGAATCTTTTGACTTCCTCTTTCTGAACCTATAATCCCACTTGAATCTTTTGACTTCCTCTTTCTGAACCTATAATCCCATTTTAATCTTTTGACTTCCTCTTTCTGAACCTATAATCACATTTGAATCTTTTGACTTCTTCTTTCTAAACCTATATTCCCATTTGAAGCCACCACCTCACAACCACCACCACACCATAACCACCTCACAACCACCACCACACCATAACCACCTCACAACCACCACCACCACACCATAACCACCTCACAACCACCACCACACCATAACCACTACTATACCACAACCACCACGCAACAAATGCCACCACATAAATACTACCACTACACCACAACCACCACTACACCACAACCACCACCACACCACAACCACACCACAACCACCACCAACCACCACACAACAAATACCACCACATAAATACTACCACTACACTACAACCACCACACAACCACCACCACACCACAACCACCTCACAACCACCACCACACCATAACCACCACCACACCACAACCACCACGCAACAAATACCACCACATAAATACTACCACTACACCACAACCACCACTACACCACAACCACCACTACACGACAACCACTACCACACCACAACCACCACCACACCACAACTACCACCGCACCACAACTACCACCGCACCACACACTAGATAATGAGGCAACTTTTTGCCCGAGTCGATAGTCTGTGATGTGTACGACTTTTAATTGTTGACATTTTAAGTGTTTATGTTGTATCACTCACACCACATACTGCCAGTGAGACGCTCTCGTGTTTAATAAATGGTTGCCCCTCGTGTAACGAGGATGGCCGGCCCAAGGGTCACCTAGGCGTGAATTTGTTTAAGGAGCGTGTCAAGGAATAGTGCGAGAAGACCTGCCAATTCGCCAACTGCACTGGCGAACCATTACCCCGGAATACGATTAGTAAATCTATTAACAATCAGGTTCCCAATTACTACTGGGTAGACAGAGGCAAATGCTTAAAGAACCTTGCCCATAGTTTAACAATGCCGGGGGATCAAACCCAGGTCCGCTCGCTTGCGAGGCGAGCTTGCTTGACCATTACACCACAGATACGAACACGTACGGCTCACCTGAAGATTAGTCCCTGCAGTTTATTTTACCCTAAGATTAACCTCTAACACTTTTTGGGGGAGATTAAGTTAGGTTGGGTTAGTTTAGATTAGATTAGGTTAGGTTAGATTATAATTAGGGTGGTTAATCTTAAGGTGAAATAGCTGGACTAATCTTCGTTGATCCCATACAGTCAAGTTAACAAAATGCAAGCTGTATGGGATTAGATTTAACTATTAATCTATGTACTGTTACCAAACATAACATAATGTAACGTAACGTTACGTAATGTAACGTAACGTAACGTAATTTATAATAGAATAATATAAAAATTTTAAACTTAAAACTCATGAAAAAATACAGGAAACGAAAAAGAAAAATGATTTATCGATGTATTATTATTATTATTATTATTATTATTATTATTATTATTATTATTATTATTATTATTATTATTATTATTATTATAATTATTATTATTATTATTATTATTATTAAGACCTAGTACATCGAATATTGTTAAGCCACCAAAGAATTACTAAAAATTTCGTTTTTTCCTACACCACTCAGTTTGAGTGTTCAGCCCCGCCCACTGACTACCGACCAGCCGCCATCATATTAATAACTTTCATTTTGTTTTAATTTAGTATTATTTCATAATAGATAAAAGCGTAAATCGGTTGTGATATCTGCTATTATAAATTAATAACGAATTTATATATTGTTACGTAGTACTATCTTATATATCGGTTCGGTAATATTAGAAAAGTAGGATCTTTTTTAAGCGAAGTTGAAATGGCTGCCGGTGGACGTGTTGTTGTCAACTAGGGAAAGGATTTAAAGTGTAAGTTAACATGAACAACAGTGCCTTAGCGTGTGACTAAAAAGATTAAAGTTTTTATGAGAATGCCAAGAAGAGACGACAGTGCTCTGATATACAGTAGAGTTTAGAATAAAAATGGTTGAAAAACTTAGGAAAAGGATGGTCGTCAGGGCTCTGATTCGGTAGTTTGGGTAGAGCGAAGTAATCATTCGTCCTTTTAATTAGAAATGAACAGTACAAAATAAATGGAATGTTTTCTATCAGCGGTTCAGAAACAGTTGCATTCCAAATAACAAGATGTATATAAAAAACTGCCGACAAAGCGGTGCTCTTTAAGGGAAGATAATGCACCAAGTCTGTAAGAGAAAGTTCACCTGACCATGACATCAGCCCGCAGTGTCTACCTCCTAACGCCCCTGGTATGTTATAGTCAATGAATCAAGGGATCATTGCACATTTGAAGAAGCTTAACACGCCAAAGCCTCTTAATGGCATGTTAAATGCTGGTGAAGGTGGTGATCTCGACGCTGCACGAGGCTCCTGGATAAATTACAATATTTATCACACCATCACTGAACCCCGAGTCCTAGCCAGACGTTACACAAGCTACAGGTAATAGTGTTGTGGTGCAAACTATGGCCTTCAGTGGTAAATGAGTTAGAGGTTCACTGATTCAACTGTAGAAATCAAGTATCCTTGAAATAGTAAAATTGTTCCAGGGTTTGATGTCATGGACACCCATGACCTAGATAATAAGCCTTGTGAAGTGTAAGAATCACATACAGCAGAGTTAGTTCACCCAGTTGTGGATGTGTTTTCCTAACTTTGCTGTTGGGGAAGTAAAGGTGGTCGAGTGTAGTATTGGTCACATTACCTTGTATACCTACAAAAAGCTTAACTCTCACTATGTTGTATCCATACTGACCTTAACAACTCGCCAAGCTTACGTGATCCACATTCACAAGAGAAGTAATTTTTCCCTGCCTTCGAACTGACTGACGAGGA
The DNA here is from genome assembly GCF_018991925.1 of Homarus americanus. Classification (NCBI taxonomy): domain Eukaryota; kingdom Metazoa; phylum Arthropoda; class Malacostraca; order Decapoda; family Nephropidae; genus Homarus; species Homarus americanus. Next base: position 5,649 of record NW_024753493.1, on the reverse strand, counting down.
CACTAACCTGGCAAGGGGATTATAGGCACAAACCCACTTTAAGAGAAGTAAAAAACATGAATGACAAGTCTCTCGAGTCACTGAGGACCTGACCACCCACCACCAGCACCTGTACCACTTAGTCATACCGTAAGTGCAAACAGTCATTAGTGCATATTTTTGGCAACGATGTGTTTTTGGGCGCGGCCTTAATGACAACAGACAAAACGAACCAATTAAACCAAACCTAAAGATCATGAGATATTTTAAAGTTGAATTTGGTTGGGTGGTTTTGCTTATCGTCATTATCAGTTTAGTCATGGTTAGACCAGAACCTACATTGTTGTGAGAAATTTTTCATGAATAATTCATTTTAATAATTGTTAAGATCATTATCGCAGTCTTTAGCACCATGGTACCTGCAGTATCATACACTTACATTAAAACAAACTAAACCAACCAACTAAACCTACCTAATCTAACATTACCTAATATAACCGAACCTAACCTAACCTTACTTGGTAAAGATTCGAAAAAGGTCACTTTATTGCATTTTCGTCGGAAATTTATATTTTTCGATTTTTTTTATACCTTGAGATTTCACTTGAAAATTTTATTTTTATCGCACAGAGTGGGCAGGGCTTTGAGGTAAAGGGAAATCGTGAGGTAAAACATTCAAAACGCTGACGAAATTAAACCTAACCTAATTTAATTATCACAGAAATGTTAGGAGTAATTTTTAAGAACGGGTGCCCGGGTTAAGGAGCCAAGTTAGGAAACATTCCAATAGAAGAAAACTTCTTCAGTTTAATTAAGAACATCCCAAAAATGGCGGAGGAAATAAATTTTTACCAAATAAAAAAAAATGATCAAGAACCTAACCTCAGTCAATCAAGTGTACCGTCCCCATATATATGAGGGTTGGCGACCACAGTCCTCCACTCTAAACTTTCTCGGACTGTTTTTAACAATCCCCCCCAAGGTTTTAATTTCATCATCCACCCCAGTCGTTGCCTTCCCCTGGCCCTTTTACCCTCAACTTTGTCCATTAATATTTCTGTTATTATCCCCTCGTCCCTAATTATATAACCAAAGTATCTCATTTTTTTATGTACAGTTGGGGACATTTCCGACTAGTACACTCAGCGTTGTCAACCATTCTTTCCGTGAGGTGTGAACCCCCGCGAGTATCTGAACGTGAATCTGAAGCCTCTAAGTTACTCGGTGAGACATGAGGTGCACACAGTAGCCTGGGACCACAATGATATAATTTGTCTCCATACATGTGCCCGGCAACGTTGACATAGATAATTAGTGTAGTATGGACGCTTTTCATTCACCAAACGTGGAGTAAATAATACCTGTCCTGCAGTAACAATGTAATGCTGAAAAAGGAAAAAATCTACCACTTTATTTATCCTCAAACAAAGTCTAAGGTGTTATAGTGCCAGGCTTTATGGAGTGTGGTGTGGTGGTGGCGTGGTGCCTAGGATTGTGAGACAAAGTCAATAGTCTTGCCTGCCGCATTTCTGTCCAATCACCTAATTTTCTACTTGTTTACCAAATCTCACTTACGTAACGGGAAATGCATCACCTCTGATCATTACACACATATTTTCACTATTAATATTGTATAGTATATTTTTGTAGCGTACACAAAAAAAACACTCATAAATACAATTTCTCTTCATGCCTCGGCACATTTCGTCATGGCTCAGGTTTATCCCAAAGTTGACATGAAGAGCATGACTAATGTCCACAGGCTGTAATAATGTTATGTTGTTTATCTTAATGACACTACAACCAAATGGTAAGTATTAGCATTCAGATCTTGAGTATTTCTTACTTAACACAACAGTGTGGCGGTGCAACTGTCCCCTATCCTCTGTCCAGCGCACAGAGACCTCCCCTTCCCTACGTCCCCTTACGTCACACCACCTCCCCTAAACATCCCCCTGACATCATTTCGGTTATTTACATTAAGAGAGTTACAGGGTGTATTAAAAAGGTGTTTGAAGGCTAATTTTGTTTTTCAATTTCTGTGTGTGTGTGTGTGTGTGTGTGTGTGTGTGTGTGTGTGTGTGTGTGTACACCTCGTCACACATGACAGCCTTTACATCAGACCTGTGTGGTCTGTCATCTCTCCACCTCGATCCTCCACATAAAACCTTCACTGAACGAACAGCTTATAATTTTTAGCCCCTCTCCTCAGAGTTATGAGTTAGTGTTAAAATGTATTATAATTGACCTTCCTTCAGTTTCGTTTATCTAGGTGTGTGCTTAAGAAAATACCTTATGTTATATGTAAACAGTTCCCGTAGTTTGATATATACGTTATGTCAAGGCATTCGGTACATCAAGGTACCCACTCAGGTCAGGACTTATGGCTTCAGCTGAGGAGTGGGATGCACGTAAACGTCGGGGAATAAAATTGTCTTGTGGTTGAGGTGTGTTTCTTCGTCCGTTACTGAGGTGACCCTATGCACTTGTGTGTGGAGGAGGGGGAGAGAGGAATTGGTTTTAATTTCGCTAATTTTTTTTTGTTACATCTTGCCACAGTATTATCGGATATATACGAGAATGATAATAAGTGGCTGTATGAGAATACTTTGTCATTAATGTACGCTTTCCTAGTATTACAGTATGTTATCTGCCAACCTTTATCTACGAAAAATATGAATGTTTTAACCCAGTTATGTGTATCTGAAGGATTACTAGTGGACATAATTTTTCTTTGAGTAATAACATAGTCACACACCCGAGCGTGAATTTTGGAACGAACTATTTACTTTTGACATATCAATACTATAATATTGCTCCGAAACTATTAATAATTTCAAGTATACAGGCGCGTATTAGTTAAAATATACAGATTAAAGTAATGATTTCAGTTAACACGGACATACACGATATATTACTTTTATAATTAAGTGATATTCTGGTAACCAAACCCACTATAAATGACAGAAACTTACATTAACATATTTAAGTTATAAGTTTTTGTTAACATAGCGTTTATTATGAACCTTTCCAAGTACACTTAAAATATATCTCAAGAACACGGAAATATTGTGCCTACTTTTTAACACTAATTGATGACGTTAGGCAGCTATCAGGGCTACCAACATATCGGAAAAAATCAGTAATATGATCTGACAACATTATTGTTATTAATATTGATATATTAGGGTCTCCTCCAGGTTATCTGTATATAAGCCTACTGCGTCTCATGCATTCTGACGTAGTTGTAGTACGTCTCATGCATCTGGCGTAGTTGTAGTGCGTCTCATGTATTCTCACGAAGTTGTAGTGTGTCTCATGTATTAGGACGTAGTTGTAGTGCGTCTCATGTATTCTGACGTAGTTGTAGTGCGTCTCATGTATTCTGACGTAGTTGTAGTGCGTCTCATGTATTCTGACGTAGTTGTAGTGTGTCTCATGTATTCTGACGTAGTTGTAGTGCGTCTCATGTATTCTGACGTAGTTGTAGTGTGTCTCATGCATCCTGACGTAGTTGTAGTGTGTCTCATGCATCCTGACGTAGTTGTAGTGCATCTCATGCAACTGACGTAGTTGTAGTGCGTCTCATGCAACTGACGGACTTGTAGTGCGTCTCATGCATCCTGACGTAGTTGTAGTGCGTCTCATGCAACTGACGTAGTTGTAGTGCGTCTCATGCAACTGACGGAGTTGTAGTGCGTCTCATGCATCTGACGTAGTTGTAGTGCGTCTCATGTATTCTGACGTAGTTGTAGTGCGTCTCATGTATTCTGACGTAGTTGTAGTGTGTGTCATGTATTAGGACGTAGTTGTAGTGTGTCTCATGTATTCTGACATAGTTGTAGTGTGTCTCATGCATAAGGACGTAGTTGTAGTGCGTCTCATGTATTTGACGTAGTTGTAGTGTGTCTCATGCATTAGGACGTAGTTGTAGTGCGTCTCATGTATTCTGACGTAGTTATAGTGCGTCTCATGTATTCTGACGAAGTTGTAGTGCGTCTCATGCATTAGGACGTAGTTGTAGTGTGTCATGCATCTGACGTAGGTGTAGTGTGTCATGCATTTGACGTAGTTGTAGTGTGCTTCATGCATTCTGAAGTAGTTGTAGTGTGTCTCATGCTTTCTGAAGTTGTTGTAGTGTGTATCATGCATTAGGACGTAGTGTAGTGTGTCATGCATCTGACGTAGTTGTAGTGTGCCATGCATCTGACGTAGTTGTAGTGTATCATGCATCTGACGTAGTTGTAGTGTGTCATGCATCTGACATAGTTGTAGTGTGCCTCATGCATCTGACGTAGTTGTAGTGCATCTAAAACACTCCTGACGTGGTTGTAGTGCGTTATATATACCTTCTGTCGTAGTTGTAGTGTGTCTAAAAGACTAAAACACTCTTGAAGGTAGATGTAGTGCGTTATATACATTCTGACGTAGCTGTAGTGCATCTAAAACACACATGACGTAAATGTAGTGCGTTACAGTATATACATTCTGACGTAGTTGTAGTGCGTCTTATAATTTCTGACGTAGTTGTAGTGCGGTATGTTGGTGAGGGGTGGTTTGTGGGGGGTGTTGGTGTAGTCACTCCTTGTCTATCTCACTTTAGTACCGTAACTGTTCTGAAACTGTTAAAAGACCCAGTCCTCCTTGTCATCATATACAAGTAATATTATTTACCACTAATATTACTTGTGTATTTCTTGACAACAAAGTGACCCTCTCATCTCTGTTTAGTTATATTTTCAGTTTTTTGCCTGCCATATTTTTCAATAAACCGTTAATTATTATTACTACCACACACTTCCAACGTTTCCCGACACCCACAACTGACACTGTCCAGTTTATCCTATGTTGGTTTTACGTGTTTTTCTCAATACGAAAAACTATAATAAATACTAAATTGCTGTTATTAATAACTTATATACTGTAATTATATGTTATGGGAGGGTAGTGTGGAGCGATGGTGAGGCGCGGTGGGGGTGGTTGTGGAACAGGGGCAGTGCAGAGGGTCGCCATCAGTAGCCAACACACACACACACACACGTCACACATGCCAGTCACCACTACCGCCACCACCAACCATACACTAGTACACACCTTCCTCATATCGCAACACCATCATCATCTTCATCATGTCATATGTGATTACACTCGGTGCCAGCCAATCACAGTCGCCTCTTTTTATCATCTTCCTTCCTCGCCCAATCACACGCGAGAGTGGGAATGGCGCGTTTTTTATCAATCCCAAAACCCGCCCCTTTCCTGGATGTGGTGTAATTATTGGAGGCCGGCGGTAATGCGCGGCGCCCCATTGGTTGAGGCTGCAGCTGCCGGGTTATTCAGGTAACAGGAAGGTCCTTATAAAGAAGTCGGAACGTAATTTATCGGCGGGTGTGTGGGAGCCATGGGGAGGACGTGTGTGTCTCCTCCTCCATTTAGTGAAGTTTCTCTCTTACATTGTATTATCACACCACCTGAATGATCCCCTTCACACATAACTCACCAAGTCTTGTGTTTTATTAGTTATTGATGATGTGATAATATTTTTGAGGCGTATATGATAAGTGTGTTTGGTAGTGCATTCTAAACCTCCATTACATAAGTGGGTGTGTGGGATACCACCGTCCACCCCATCCTTCTTCACTACCTCCCCCTATACACTCCTTCCCCTCC
>NW_024753492.1:0-16562 GCF_018991925.1 Homarus americanus | reverse complement strand
AATCAGCCTTTATCCACCTTGGAAAGTGTACCTCTAAACTCCACTGACTCTTGGCCCCAGTGTGCGACCCTGTACGTCCATGGGCAGGAAGAGAGAACGCCAGCAGGTGTCTATGGCCAGTAGGTAACACTTCTAGCTGACCGAGGACACGTGGTGTTGTGCACCCACGTGGGAAGAACTGATCACCCAATGCTGATGCTGGTCCCTTGTCGTTTTAATTGTCGGGAGCACTTGTTCACTCAAGAGATCCCTTGATATCCCAGCTGACCAGTGACAAGCCTACACTGATCGTTCCGAAGGCGACAATCGCCAAGCCTCAATCATCAACGGCAGTCTCAAACGGCAGTCAGTCTCTCGCAGCCAATTTCTCGCAGTCAAACTCGCGGTCAAGTGGGTTCTGACGGAAACCCTGAAATGAACTCACTGTTAGCTCTTGTTAACTTTATCACTGCCCTATCTAAACCCTGTCTGAGATCGAATGAGACTTACTTGTTATACTGCAATAGCGCAACACAGGTGACTAGGCCACGTGACTATTTCTGTGGACGGACGCGCAGGGATGTCCTGTAGGTCCAATCGCTTTCACGTGACTGAGGACCAGCCAGCGTCGCGTCTCTCCAAGGCGCTAGCTTAGGCCTAGTGACATATTTTCCGCCTAACTAATAACTCCTTGGGACACCCGTAACATTATTCAGACTGATAAACGATCTATAATAATTCCAAATTCAATAATAGTCCCTTAACTTCATGAATCGCATCATTATTAATTCGGCAAATTACATTTAATATCATATAGGCCTAGTTCCACAACCTCTCGCTATGTGCGGGGAGCGCTCCCTTCCCTCAGACGACCTTGAACTCAGTATCGCCAATGGCGCGGCGTTTGAAATCACTCTTAAATTTCTGAATATTACAATCGACCCCCCTAAAAATTGTTCTAAGAAACTGCATCTCACCCCTTCAACGTGCTAAACGCAGCATTCCCATCTTCTCTTCTCCCCTTCTCTCTCCCGCTAATATATATATATATATATATATATATATATATATATATATATATATATATATATATATATATATATATATATATATATATATATATATATATATATATATATATATATATATATATATATATATATTGCGATCGTGACGGGTGGCGAGTTAGGTACAGTTTATCGAGTGTTGTTAGTAACTGCGGTCGTGGGTTATATAATCATGGTCGGGTTGTTATATTCATATGGTTGTTAACTTGGTCGTGGTTGTTATAATCATGGCTGGCTATATAATCTATGGTCGTGGTTGTTATAATCGTGGTCGGTTGTTATAATCATGGTCGTGGTTGTTATAATCATGATCGTGGTTGTTATAATCATGGTCGTGGTTGTTATAATCATGATCGTGGTTGTTATAATCATGGTCGTGGTTGTTATAATCGTGGTCGTGGTTGTTATAATCATGGTCGTAGTTGTTATAATAAGTGTCTCTTTCTTCTTTATGCTTTATCTCATTATTCTTACTCTTTTTACCTACATTTAACCGACTAATTTCTACATGTTATCATCCAAATACTTGTTCTGATTTTTGTTTTACTTATCGCTGTCCTTCCTTTGTCTCCTTCTCTAATCTCCTTCTCTACTATCCTTCTATACCATTCTTATTCTGTCCTTCCATCCCTCCATTCATACCTCCACCTCTCACTATCCCTCTCTCCCATCTCCTTTCCTCGCCTCTTAAGGATAATAATGCTTCAGTCTCTCTTCTTCTCATTCTCTTCTCCCTTTCTATCTTCTCCATGCATTCCTGTTATTATCTTTTTTCTCTTCTCCTTTTCCATGTACAGTCAGCCACAGGAATAAGTATACTGTACACACTGTAGCTGTAAGGTTCGAAAATGGTCTGGTAACGTTGAAGATGCCATCCAGACGCATGATGAAACTCAGCTTCCCCCCCACCTGTTATCTCTAACTATTTTCTGTTTCCCCTTCTTTATTCTTCTATTTACTCATCTTCCTTCCTTTACTAATCCAAATAACATTAAAAAAAAAGTAGGCTAAGAAAAAAAGTGGGGGGGGGGGAGGAGAAGGGGCGTACGATAATTGCAATCGTGGGCTGACAGCATACAGCGAATGAGGGTGCGCCAAGTCCGTAAATTTGCATCGTTTTCCGGCGTAAATAAAATGGTTAATTAATGGCTTCCTAAAGAAACCATCGACATGGGACCAGGTTTGTTCCACTCTACGAATTTTTTGCGATTTTTCCACCAAGTTTGATGAAAAACGATTGTGCCGTTTCGGCTGCCCAGAACAGACAGACAGACAGACAGCTAGTCCTATAGTATATATATATATATATATATATATATATATATATATATATATATATATATATATATATATATATATATATATATATATATATATATATATATATATATATATATATATATATATATATATATATATATATATATATATATATATATATATATATATATATATATATAACCGGTCGGCATTACTGGGCATTTATTTCTCACTTGACTTGGAGTTTATTAATTATTAGATGGAAATTGCAGTGGAAGCGTCCCTTTGAGAGAAATCCCGAACCAGCACAAGAACACTTAAATTTACTAACAAAATGAATTCTCCGTGACCCGTGGAAGGATAGTATCTGTGACTGGGATGAATGAGACACACTGTAAAATTTAGACACTTATATTCCCTTCAACACTACAGACACAATCAATAATGGTACACCAACATATGCGCACCTCTTAACCTGAATTTAAAACACTACTCTGGGGAATAAAAGTTATACATGATATTGAAATTATAAAGAAATATTAAATGCATTAAAGGAACTAAATCACAGTATCACTCTGGTTTCAACTAGTGACACAAACATTAAAAACAATACTATCAGAATTATTAAAGAAATATTAAACTACACACGTCGAGATAATATCAGTAACTGAAAAAATGCTATCAATTACACACAAAAATATTATCACTATTATTGAGATGTTACTGGGTCCACCAATACCCGTGAACCATGCTTCACCCAACTCAACATACACCCGTAATAAGGGAGATAAAATGTTTCTCTAGGTATCCCCTAGACTCCTGGTCTCAGAGTGTGACCATTAATTTACTCAGATAGCCTCAGTGTACTCTCAGTGCGTCCAGGGGCGGGAAGAGAGGACGCCAGCAGGTGACCCTGGCCAGTAGGTAATACTTCTAGCTGACCGAAAACACGTGGTGTTGTGCACCCACGTGGGAAGAACTGATCACCCAATGCTGATGCTGGTCCCGTGTCGTTTTAGTTGTCGGGAGCACTTGTTTACTCAAGAGATCCCTTGATATCCCAGCTGACCAGTGACAAGCCTACATTGAGCATTCCAACTGCGACAATCGCTAATTGTCAATCATCAACGGCAGTCTCAAACGGTAGTCAATCTCTTGAAGTCAAGTGGATTCTGACGGAAACCCTGAAATTAACTCACTGTTAGCTCTTAATAACTTTATCACTGCCCTATATGACCCCTATCTGTGATCGAATGAGACTTACTTATTATACTGCAACAGAGTAACACAGGTGACTAGACCACGTGACCGTTTCGTCCTCTCTGATGCACAGCCTACCCTCTCTGTTCGAACCGTTGTCGCCTAACTGAGAGCCAGCCACCCTCGTGTCTACCCAAGGCGTTAGCTTAGGCCTACGTGACATATTTTCCGCCTACTAATAACTTTCTTGGGACACCCGTAACATTATTCAGACTGGTAAACGATCTATAATAAATTCAAATTCAATAATAGTCCCTTAACTTCATGAATCGCATCATTATTAATTCGGTAAACTACATTTAATATCGTATAGGCCTAGTTCCAAAAGCTCTCACCACGTGCAGGAGCGCTCCTCCCTCAGTCGACCTTGAAAACTCAGTATCGCCCATGGCGCGGCGTTTGAAATTACCTGTACACTGAATTTCTGAATATTACAATCGACCCCCCTAAAAAAGACAGCACTGTCCTCATGTGCTGAGAAAAACATGCATATGACCCCCTAAAAAAAAAATTCTAAGAAACTGCATCTCACCCCTGCAATGTGCTAAATGCAGCATTTCTGTCTTCTCTTCTCTCCTTCTCTCTCCCGCTAATATATATATATATATATATATATATATATATATATATATATATATATATATATATATATATTTTTTTTTATATATATATATATATGCCACCTGAATATCCAATAGAATGATAATAATATAAGAAAGTACTTATTCACTCCCTGTGTCCATCCATCACAACCTTTACCCCCCCCCCACTATAGGGGGTGGCAGGGGCTGGCCGAGGCTCTCTGGACACTCCTCGATGACGGTCACAAGCTTGGCACCATCACGACCCAACCACTGTAATAAATCTCGTTGCCACTCTATACATTATTCCTTCTCTGAATTCCCCAAGACCCGTAAGTCTATCGTTGTCGTCCTAGCTGCCGGAGAGAAAATATAATATTGTATATCTAGTTAAGGTAGAATTTAAGAGGAATTCTAAATTGTGGACATAAATTTATTCAGGTAGTCATTCATATGTGTGACTGATTATTGAGACTTTAACTTACGAGAAAAACAATTACCGTACGTATATTTGAGAATCTGAGATCTGGCTCCATACCAGGAGAATCTCTCCAAAACATACATACCAACAGCCCAGCCTACTCATTACCACTATATGTCGTCATAAGGGTCACAGGTGGACGCCAGGTACAGTGTGGTGTACGAGGTAATATATAATGAGTCAAAAACTCGGTTAGAAGATATTATATATATATATATATATATATATATATATATATATATATATATATATAATATATATATATATATATATATATATATATATATATATATATATATATATATATATAATATATATATATATATATATATATATATATATATATATATATATATATAATTAATAGGTATATAGGTAGAATATTTATAGTTGTAGGAATGTAAAGAGAGGAAATTTGGTAGTGTGGCCGGTTAGTTATTTAGTTGTAAATACGTTCTTAGGGGAAATCTTCTCTAAACGCCGATTTCAATACAACTATTTATTAATTATTCAATGGCACAGAAACATTAACAGAACATTATATCGAAATTACTAGAACATTACATTTACGTTACTAGACACTGACTCTCGGACACAAACATGAAATGAATACACTTCCCACCGTAAGTAACTCACCTTATGGATAGCTCTGACAAAGACTCACGTGTGACCTGAGGTAGGCCCAGCAGGTACTGCTGAACTATGTCTCCTGTGGGAGACTCTGCTAGCCGGAGAAGCGGTGCTGGGGAGGGAAGTCTCCCTCCCCACCTCGACTAGTGACGAGCGTGACTCCGTCTTCCGTGGATAGTGTTGTGAAAGTCGTCTGAATATGAATGCCCGAATGACATACCCGTGGAAGGCGCTGCAGGGCCTTTATATTGGAGGAGAGCCGGCAGATGACCTCTCTAAATTAACACTAAACTGGTTAGATCTAGACAGCTGTGTTTGCCAGGTGCGCGGTAAGGTCATGTCACAGGTCGGTAATGCTTCCTAATTATAACCGCCCAGGTGTGTCTTGGCTGGGTGTGGTTTCTTTAACACGGTCATATCACACGGATAACTCAAGTACTTGGTGGCCATCAGCTCTCCTGGGACTGTAGGGTGTGTCAACTTATGTGGGTTACCACGAGGTCATCTACTTACTGTTATGTGTTGTAATTCTCTGGGCTGTGAGCTGTTGATAAACAATCATTACACAAGTCACTCTTCACGTCTGTTCAACTTAGGAAAAACACTCAGTATAAAAAAATGAAGCTTTACATAAATCAAGAATGAATCAGTTAAGTTTATCGATGCATTCTTGAAGGGACTGAAAAAACTATAAGTTAAATTTTCACTTTCTGCCACTATACGAAATCGAAGTCGAAACTTTTTTCCGATGGTTTTTGATGTTTTATGAACGAATTTGACCTTCATTTCTGGCGCAAATCAATAGTTTCTTAGATAAAGCTCCCCCTCCCCTCTCTGAATGTAGAGATTTGCTATAAAAATCAAGATAAAAAGTGTTGAAAACACATCGAAAACCATCGGAAAAACAGTTTTGAATCTAACATAACCTAACCAGGAAGGGGGGTTATTCCATAATGTCTGATGTTCTGGGTGTGTACCGCCACGGACGAACATAAGTAATAAAATTTTAAATATCTCGCTTAAACGTAATTTGCGTCAGAAATGCCATTGAACAAAAAAGTGTCGTAGAATTATCAAAAGTACTGATTGCAACTATGAAATTCCCGGAATTGGTATAGTAGCAATAGGTGAAAGAATACCAAATATACAGGTATTATGGTTGTAATCTTGTATAAAATAAAAGAAAAAACTAGTGTTATTCTTGTATAAAATAAGAGAGATTAATGTATTCTTCTTGTGTAAATATAAAGGAAATAAAATTCATTTCCTGTATGATATAGTATCATACGTCGGCACCAACAACCATTACAAACAATAAGTACAAAAGAACAATAAATATTTACAAACACACGTAGTAATCACCGCCACTCACTACCCATCAGGTTGTTGCCATGTAGATCAAAGGGAAAACAAATTCATAATGGCAACCTATTATGGCAACACAGTGAGAATTATAATACCATATTTTGAATAAACAGTATCGGAATAACTGTACCGTGAATTACAGTAACATGTCATGCTTCATAAATCACGCATCAATTACATAACGTGTATGATGACCTCTGGTGTAAGTGGTCTCCTTCGCAGTCTTCATGTATAGTGAATAAACGCGATTGAATTTGATCTTCACAATTGAATCGAAGTGAAATTTTTATCGAATGAAGAAGTCGTTATTTCTTTTGTAAATTGTGAGTCGTTTCGTTTACACAGGTCGTATCATAAGCGGAAATCAAGGTCGTTTCGAATACAACATAACGTCATATAGATAATTACAGGTGCAACCATAGATCCCATTAATTAACAAGATGAGGTTAGATTAGGTTAGGTTCGGTTAGGTTAACCTGTTTGTTAATGATTTATTTTGTTTCTTATTCTACTTATGCTTCCAATTCTTCCCTAACATAACATTTTATATTTCTGTATTTTGTATTGTTTAATTTTATATCGCTGTGTATGAAATGATTTGTGTACGAAAGATCCGCCTGAGAAACACACACACACACACACACACACACACAAACACACACACACACACACTTCATCCTAGACGTACCTGGCGCTGCTCTGGGAGCAGCCAGGTCAACTGTTATGTTGGCCCATACCAACTCCCTCCCCTGAACCCTCCTCCCCACCGGAATATCAACAAGTTCTCGCCAGAAATTACTATTTCATTTAGGAAAGGAATGGAACTAGTGTTGAACATAGGTGAACAGTGGTGAACAGTGCTTAAGTCAGTGAAAAACAACTCAACAGTAGCAGTTGAGTCGTACGCAAGCTAACCTTCACACAGCGAGGCCCCAGGTACCCAGTGATAACTGCCCCTGAGACTCAACAACACCAGCCATGTGTAAATCGGTCCACGATAGGGAGGCCAAAACCAATGGTTACGAGGTCATTGTCCCACGGGAATACGGCGCCAAGCTCACCCTTGTATGTAAGAAGTTAGACAAAGATGTAGTGGAAAATAACGCAGAAGAAATAAGAGATGAAATAGAAGAGCAAAACAATGTCCAGGTTGTGGAGGTGTATCCTATGTATGCCCATAATATAATCAAGGTTCGCTTTGCAGACACAACGGATGCAAAAAGAATGAAGGAGAAGGGGCTCTATCCATCTCATCACACCAAATAGAATATGAAAAGTATACGCCCATCCAACAATGTATGAAGTGCTATAAATACAATGACCACGTGACCAAGAACTGCCCCATGCAAGGGGTCATATGATCTGAGTGTTCATCTGATCAGCACTTCTACAAAGACTGCCGTAGCACCATCAAAAAGTGTGTCGTCTGCGAGGGTGACCACAGGACCTTCTCTGCCACCTGCCTGGTCAGGAAACAGGTACTTCAAGAAACAGAGAAGAAACTAACCGAAATAACCAAACAAAAGGAAACCAGGGAAATTTCTAACACCATAGAAAGGACCACTCAGTCTACGATCATGGCTTCCAGCCAAACCCTAAAAGAAGCTCTAAAAGAAACTCAAGCAGACTCCCAAAAGCTCAACAATGTCAGCGAGACCATGGAAGTCCTGCAATCAGAGATAAGAACCATCACGGACTCAATAAAACAGGCAGTTACTGAGTCACTGGGCGCCATGAGGGACGCAGTGGCCGAGAGCATCAGGGGCGTCTCCTCTACACAGCTGGACGAGTCCAAAGCCACCGCTATATACTTGTCTTACCTGCATGCCCATCACATGAACATGATTCATCCAGGTTCATTCTCGAAACACCTCAACGAGACACTAACCAGGAACAACATTGCACCTGTTGAAATAAGCGACAAAGTCCCTTCAAAAGAAATCATTAAGACAGTAACCCACTCAACGACTTATCGACGACCTCAACCCACGCCAGAAATAGACCATGTCCTCCTTGACTAAGGCAAAAGTCAGTATAACCGTAGCCCCGACGTAGCCAGTCAGTCCCCCTGGGATCACAGCTCAACAACACCGTAAATTTCCGTCAGTTGATTACTACGACACGCAGGCCCAGGACCTGAACACCTTCCTGTACACCGGTGACGAGAAGTTCGAGGGCCCGCCATTGACTGACAAGCAGATGTTCGAAGGTTCTGCTAAGAAGTTCCGTCCCACTAGAAATGGCAGAAGCCGAGCAAACACTCCAAGCGACGCCCCAAGCTACAGTCTCCGAAATGGCAGTCGTTAGCAGGATGAAAATTGTTCAACATAATGTCCTACACTGGTCCCTTAATAGACGTAACGAACTGTGTAACTTATACTATCAATTAGACCCAGACATCATTCTGTTAAACAGCACTGGCATAAAGGACGAAAGTAAGCTGAAAATTTTTGGCTACACTGTATACCAGAGGAACATGACGGGTGAGCTGAACGATGGTGTCGCTGTGGCCATCAGGTCACGGCTGAGTCACAGAGTGTTGCCAGACTTCGAGGATTCAGTTCTGGGAGTGCAGGTGGAGACAACTAGGGGACCTGTTATCATATGCACAATGTACAATCGGAAACCATATTCTCAAGCCCACCTGGGTCAGTGCTGGACGTTAGTTCAGTGTCCTTTCTGGACAGGGGCCCACTCTAACTATCACGAGGCAACACACGCACGAACACAGTGTCATAGTACGGCTGTATAGATGATATTATGTATAAGCATTGCATATGACATTTTATACTCTGCATTATCTTCATTATATATGAACACGAAAAAAAATTACCAAAGGTTGTAGTTACGATATTATGAATGGAAATAAACACTTCCAAACCACCCAGTGAGTCCACACAACGTTTACAGCGCCTGTGTGTGTGTGTGTGTGTGTGTGTGTGCCAGACCACGATGCTTCCACCACAACCCATCATTCGCATAACTATATGAAAAATCGTGTTTAATTTAACTACATATTTCAAAAACCTTAAATTACATGTGGATCAGTCACTCCTCATTTGACACACTTATAGTGTAATACTTTGACCATCCCACCTGGGCACATGGAGGCCCACGGTAACTCTCACCGGGCGACATACGCACGAACACACAAGTTATGATATGAACCCTTCCAGGCTTCACTATCATTATCATGTTATGTTCATCGTGCTCTGTATCTTGGTAACTAGTCATAGTATCAATACATGACAGTGTTATTAGTATAATAGTGTAACTTTTTACCTACAGTTATTGTTGTAAATCATGGACAGGAAGGATACATAAATTGTAATATCAAGTGTATGGTTCGCTCAAAGCCACCCCAAGTCAGACAACGCGTCACACAAAGTTGCACTGTGTGTGTGTGTGTGTGTGTGTGTGTGTGTGTGTGTGTGTGTGTGTGTGTGCGTGTTCTGTAACATTAAGCTTCATCCTTAGTAGGTAAGATGTTTCATAAAGAGGTTTCTCCCATTCGTCATTGTGAGCATCGTCCCAGAGCACATTGTTTCCATCAAAACCATAGTTCATCCTTATTTCCCTTCTTCCGTGTAACTATATGCATATGGCTAAGTGCTTGTTTTTCATTTTTTTATTTACCAAAATAATGTGGATAAATTACTCGTTATTTAACACATACATATATATATATATATATATATATATATATATATATATATATATATATATATATATATATATATATATATATATATATATATATATATATATATATATATATATATATATATATATAAAACACCGGGAACTGTCACACTATAATTATATCCCCATCCCTCATATACGCCGGACCAACAGCACGATTATTAACAAGTCATCCAGTCCTCCCAAGACACGAGGACCACATAAACTCCAGCGTTGTTATTATATTTTTTCTTCATACATTGATATATTACAATGAAGCTTAATATTTGCTGACATTAAACAAGGTCCTGTGTACTGTACATCTCTCATCCTTTTGTACTGCAGACACACCTGACTAGCCAACGTCTTGAATGTTTAGATCATTACTACATTTTTTTTTTTTTAGGTTAAGGTGGGGAAAGGATATAGTCGTGGGGGGAAAGGTTGGAAAAGAAGTTTAATGAGTTAAACAGAGGGGGACGACACCCCTTGTTTTACATATTACAGAGTTTGGTGGCTAACTAAGCTAACTTAGGATTTAGAATGAGGTTGCACAATGGTTATTTTAGTAGACAATGACTAGATTGATTTTACAATTACAAGTTTATTAACATCTTATACTGTATTACGTTATGGACTCACTTGATTGTGACTTGTTAAATGTGAATTTATATCATCTAAGTTTTAATCTAAGGTGGATCACTGTGGCGGACATAGATGGGTCGCGGGTTGGGTTGTTGTAGTGCGGGCAGACTCCGGGGCCACCAGGCGTGGGGTCTCCCTCCGTTGATGTCTTCCCCGCGTAGGTGGTCTGGGCTGTGAGGGTCGTCCAGGAGCTTGTCCCAAACCTTCTTCCCTAGGCGATGGAACCTGACGTTGAGGGCCTCTGTTTTATTTCTTTGGTGGATGGTTTCCACTGTCTCCTGGTAGGGTGGCGCTTGGCCACTGGCTGACCTCAAACACTTGTTTTGGAAGCTCTGTAGTTGTTGTAGTCTCGTCTTCCCGAGTGTGACGAGTGGTATATGTGGGTACCCCAACACAGGCCTCACCAGCGCCTTGTACAGGTGAACTTGTATCTTCTCAGGCATCAATTTAGAACGTTTTAATTTGGCTGCGGCGACTTTGGCTTTATTTAGTCTGTCCTTCACGTGGGGAATGATGCCCGTCCGAGAAATGATGAGGCCGAGCAACCTGCCTTGTTTAGAGTACTCAATCTCTACGTCATCGATCATCAATGGCCCTGGTTTGAATTTGGCTGTGGGTATGACCTCGAATTTCGTTTCGTTTGTTTTTATTTTCCATTTATTTTCATACTCCGAGATCTCCTCTATTGCCCGAGCAGTGAGTCGCGCCATCCTTGCTGTGGACCTTCCTGGGCAGGTGACGATCTGTGTTACATCGTCGGCATACATGACGTACTCGCTGCCGACGATTGGGGGTGGCAGGTCAGCCGTGTAGAGTGTGTAAAGGGTTGGTGAGAGACAAGAGCCCTGAGGCACACCGCTCGATAGTGAGAAATCTTCTCCAAAATGTTCTTGCATCTTGATTTTGGCTCTTCGGTCCTTAATGACGTTACACAGCAGGCGCGTCAGATTTTCGGGTAGCCCCAGTTGTATGATCTTATACTGCAGTCCTGCGTGCCAAACTTTGTCAAACGATTTGCTGACGTCCCTCAGTACTATATTGCACTGCAGGCGGCCAGTCATGGCATTGGCGATCTGCTCGTAGGCCTGAGCTATGGCGGTGGATGTGCCTTTGTACTGGCGGAAGCCGAACTGGCGGGGATTATGCACGTCTTCGTCCTCCAGATACATCCGCAATCGCTTGTTGACTATTTTTTCGAATATTTTGGCAGGTACCTCTAGCAGCGATGTTGGTCGAAAGTTTTCGACTTTGTTTGGAGGCTTCCCTGCTTTTGGTATGAGGCGAATAACGGTAATTTTGAACATCTTACGGAAGTATCCAGAGGCGAGGCAGGCGTTGCATATATGAGCAAGCCTCTCTATCATGTTGTCGGGGAGTTAAGCCAGGATCTTCTTGTTAATGTGACTTTGACCAGGTGATTTGTTATCAAACCCTTTTATGACGGCTGACACATCTGCAGGAACTATGCGCTCCGTCAGGTAGCTTCAATCAACCAGTCTAGTGAAGTCAGCCCGTGGGAGCGGCTGAAGCAGGTGCTGATGGTCCTGCAACTGACCGAAAATGTCCTCCTCAAACTCCCTGTCGAAGCCCTCGTTCTCCTGTTCACTAATGGTAAAGATCTTTCGAAAATATCGCCGATGTAGTTGTTCTTGGTTTTCCTCCTCGAATATTTTCAAGTTGTTTTGGTCGAGCAGGTAAGGGACCGTGCTAGAGGTGGAACCCATCAGTTGCTTGATCCCTTTCCAGAAGGCAGCAGAATCGCGGTAATTGTTGGCTGCCTCCCACACCAAGGCGGCCCACATGTAGACGTTTGCTCTCGTGCTGGATGTCCGTCTGTAGCTCTCGGTACCGGTCTCTCAGCTCCTGCGTCCACCCGCGGATACTGGCTAGCTGTCTCACGTGAGCGTACTGGACACTGAGCTGCCTCAGCTGGTGACTAGTGGGAGGATGGGGAATGGTCCTGTAACTGGTGGTCGGGATGTTGTTGTCCATCTCCGTCTTCACATCCTTATACCATTGTTCGACCGCGTCGACGATGTCATTAGGGCTGGCTTCTTCCAGGTTTCTCCCCTGCTTGAGACTGAGAGACTCCTTAAAGGAGTCCCAGTCTGCCCGTTTGAGGTTTGACCTGATGTTGGCGGGGGTCATAATGGGATTGGATGAGAGCGTCACGACGACTGGCAGGTGATAGCTGGTACTGATGGGTCCGGCGGAAACGTGCCTGTTCAGGACGGCCTCGTTGTTTGAGAGGCTTATGTCGGGTGTTGTGGCACTGGCACGTCTGATCAATGTCGGGAAATCTGGCCCGAGGTGTTGCAGTATTCCCCTTCTGATGTCTCTCCCTCCCTCTTAACAAGAGACAACAGTGTCCTTCTCTCCCTCCCTCTTAACAAGGGACAACAGTGTCGTTCTCTCCCTCCCTCTCAACAAGGGACAACAGTGTCCTTCTCTCCCTCCCTCTTAACAAGGGACAACAGTGTCCTTCTCTCCCTCCTTCTTAACAAGGGACAGCAGTGTCCTTCTATCCCTCCCTCTTAAAAAGGGACAACAATGTCCTTCTCTCCCTCCATCTTAACAAGGGACAACAGAGTCCTTCTCTCCCTCCATCTTAACAAGGTACAACAGTGTACTTCTCTCCCTCCCACTTAACAAGGGACAACAGTGTCCATCTCTCCCTCCCTCTTAACAAGAGACAACAGTGTCCTTCTCTCCCTCCTTCTTAACAAGAGACAACAGTGTCCTTCTCTTCCTCTCTCCTAACAAGAGACAACAGAGTCCTTCTCTTCCTCCCTCTTAACAAGGGACAACAGAGTCCTTCTCTCCCTCCCTCTTAACAAGAGACAACAGTGTCCTTCTCTCCCTCCCTCTTAACAAGGGACAACAGTGTCCTTCTCTCCCCTCTTAACAAGAGACAACAGTGTCCTTCTCTCCTCCCCCCTTAACAAAGAGACAACAGTGTCCTTCTCTCCTCCCTGTTAACAAAAAGAACAACAATGTCCTTCTCTCCTTCCTCTTAACAAAAAACAACAGTGTCCTTCTCTTCCTCCCTCTTAACAAGGGACAACAGAGTCCTTCTTTCCCTCCCCTCAACAACAGAGACAACAGTGTCCTTCTCTCCCTCCCACTTAACAAGAGACAACAGTGTCCTTCTCTTCCTCTCTCTTAACAAGAGACAACGAGTCATACCTAACACTCTCTTAACAAGGGACAACAGAGTCCTTCTCTCCCTCCTCTTAACAGAGACAACAGTGTCCTTCTCTCCCTCTCTCTTAACAAGGGACAACAGTGTCCTTCTCTCCCCCCTCTTAACAGAGACAACAGTGTCCTTCTCCCTCCCCCTCTTAACATGGGACAATAGTGTTCTTCTCTCCCTCCCTCTTAACAGGAGACAACAGAGTCCTTTTCTCCCTCCCTCTTAACAAGAGACAACAGTGTCCTTCTCTCCCTCCCTCTTAACATGAGACTATAATGTCCTTCTCTCCCTCCCTCTTAACAAGGGACAACAGTGTCCTTCTCTCCCTCCCTCTTAACAGGAGACAACAGAGTCCTTCTCTCCCTCCCTCTTAACAAGGGACAACAGTGTCCTTATCTCCCTCCCTCTTAACAAGGGACAACAGTGTCCTTCTCTCCCTCCCTCTTAACAAGAGACAACAGTGTCCTTCTCTCCCTCCCTCTTAACAAGAGACAACAGTGTCCTTCTCTCCCTCCCTCTTGACAATTGACAACAGAGTCCTACTCTCCCTCCCTCTTAACAAGGGACAACAGTGTCCTTCTCTCCCTCCCTATTAACAAGAGAAAACAGTGTCCTTCTCTCCCTCTCTCTTAACAAGAGACAACAATGTCCTTCTCTCCCTCCCTCTTAACAAGGGACAACAGTGTCCTTCTCTCCCTCCCTCTTAACAAGGGACAACAGTGTTCTTCTCTCCCTCCCTCTTAACAAGGGACAACAATGTCCTTCTCTCCGTCCCTCTTTACAAGGGACAACAGTGTCCTTCTCTCCCTCCCTCTTAACAAGAGACAACAATGTCCTTCTCTCCGTCCCTCTTAACAAGGGACAACAGTGTCCTTCTCTCCCTCCCTCTTAACAAGGGACAACAGTGTCCTTCTCTCCCTCCTTCGTAACAAAGGACAACAGTGTCCTTCTCACCCTCCCTCTTAACAAGAGACAACAATGTCCTTCTCTCCCTCCCTCTTAACAAGAGACAACAGTATCCTTTTCTCCCTCCATCTTAACAGGGGACAACGGTGGCCTTCTTTCCCTCCCTCTTAACAAGGTACAACAGTGTCCTTCTCTCCCTCCCTCTTAACAACAGACAGCAATGTCCTTCTCTCCCTCCCTCTTAACAAGGGACAACAGTGTCCTTCTCTTCCTCCCTCCTAACAAGGGACAACAGTGTTCTTCTCTCCCTCCCTCTTAACAGGGGACAACAGAGTCTTTCTCTCCCTCCCTCTTAACAAGAGACAACAGTGTAATTCTCTCGCTCCCTCTTAACCAGAGACAACAGTGTCCTTCTCTCCCTCCCTCTTCACAAGGTTCAACAGTGTCCTTCTCTCCCTCCCTCTTAACAAGAGACAACAGTATCCTTTTCTCCCTCCCTCTTAACAAGGTACAACGGTGTCTTTCTTTTCCTCCTTCTTAACAAGGTACAACAGTGTCCTTCTCTCCCTCCCTCATAACAAGAGACAGCAATGTCCTTCTCTCCCTCCCTCTTAACAAGAGACAACAATGTCCTTCTCTCCCTTCCTCTTAATAAGGTACAACAGTGTCCTTCTCTTCCTCCCTCTTAACAAGAGACAACAATGTCCTTCTCTCCCTCCCTCTTAACAAGAGACAACAATGTCCTTCTCTCCCTCCCTCTTAATAAGGGACAACAGTGTCCTTCTCTCCCTCCCTCTTAACAAGAGACAACAGTGTCCTTCTCTCCCTCCCTCTTAACAAGAGACAACAATGTCCTTCTCTCCCTCCCTCTTATCAAGAGACAACAGTGTAATTCTCTCGCTCCTTCTTAACAAGGTACAACAGTGTCCTTCTCTCCCTCCCTCATAACAAGAGACAACAATGTCCTTCTCTCCCTCCCTCTTAACAAGAGACAACAATGTCCTTCTCTCCCTCCCTCTTAATAAGGGACAACAGTGTCCTTCTCTCCCTCCCTCTTAACAAGAGACAACAATGTCCTTCTCTCCCTCCCTCTTAACAAGAGACAACAATGTCCTTCTCTCCCTCCCTCTTAACAAGGTACAACAGTGTCCTTCTCTCCCTCCCTCTTAACAACAGACAGCAATGTCCTTCTCTCCCTCCCTCTTAACAAGAGACAACAGTGTAATTCTCTCGCTCCCTCTTAACAAGAGACAACAGTGTCCTTCTCTCCCTCCCTCTTCACAAGGTCCAACAGTGTCCTTCTCTCCCTCCCTCTTAACAAGAGGCAACAGTATCTTTTTCTCCCTCCCTCTTAACAAGGAATAACGGTGTCCTTCTTTCCCTCCTTCTTAACAAGGTACAACAGTGTCCTTCTCTCCCTTCCTCATAACAAGAGACAACAATGTCCTTCTCTCCCTCCCTCTTAACAAGAGACAACAATGTCCTTCTCTCCCTCCCTCTTAATAA
This sequence comes from Homarus americanus, assembly GCF_018991925.1. Lineage (NCBI taxonomy): Eukaryota > Metazoa > Arthropoda > Malacostraca > Decapoda > Nephropidae > Homarus > Homarus americanus. Next base: position 8 of record NW_024753492.1, on the reverse strand, counting down.
GGGACAAC